>NC_041048.1:42549879-42609911 GCF_900634775.1 Gouania willdenowi
TACTGTGAGCTCTGGGCTCCACTATCTGACCTGTGTCCATAGATCTCAGAGACCTGCTGGGTTCATACCTGACTAACATCTCACTGATGTATTCTGGACCAAACCCATTCACACATTTATAACCAGCAGCAGAACTTTACAGTCTCCTCTGAGGCTGACTGGGAGCCAGTGTAATGTGTTCTGACCTCTTTGTTCTGGTTCAGACCTGAGCTGCAGCGTTCTGAACCAGCTGTAGATGTTTGATGAAGACCATTACAATAGTCCAGTCTGCTGGAGATAAAAGCATGGACCAGTTTCTCCTGATCTTTCTGAGTCATTAAACCTTTCACTCTGGAGATGTTCTTTAGGTGGTAGAAGATGTTTTTGTGATAGATTTGATCTGATGCTGAATGTCAGATCTGAGTCAATCAGAACACCAAGGTTTTTGACTTGGTCTTTATCTTCTAAAGATCCAGACTCAGATACTTGCTGACAGCAGTCCTCTTTTCCTTGTTACCAAAGACAATCACCTCCATCTTGTCATGGTTTAGTTGAAGGAAGTTTTCACTCATCCATCAGTTTACTTTTTCTAAACAGTCACACAACACCTCAATGGGACCATAGTCATCTGGGTTCAGTGATAGATATAGTTGTGTGTCATCTGCGTAGCTCTGATAATCAACCTTACAGTTGTGTAAAATGTGTCCTAAAGGAAGCATATAAAGGCTAAACAGAAGAGGTCCAAGAACAGAGCCCTGAGGAACCCCACAGGACATTGGTAATCTGTCAGATTCAAAGTTTACAATGTTTACAAAATAACTTTGATCCTCCAAGTAGAACTTAAACCATTACTTTAACATTTAGTCCAACCCATGTTTACAATCTGTGTAACAACATTGTATGATCTACAGTATCAAATGTAGACTTAGATCCAATAGAATGAGAACAGATACTTTTCCTGAATCAGTGTTCAACCTTATGTCATTGATCACTTTGATCAGATCAGTTTCTGTGATGTGATGAGAACCAAAACCTGACTGAAATTTATCAAATATTTTGTTGAATGTTAAGAATTGACTCAGTTGGTTGAAGACCATCTTCTCAATGATCTTGGCCATGAATGGAAGGTTCTGATTGGTCTATAGTTAGCCAGTATAGAGGCATCCAGTGTTCTCTTTTTTAACAGCGGTTTCACAGCAGCTACTTTCAGGGATTTTGGTACGGTGCCTGATTGGAATGATCAGTTAATTATCTGACACTAATCAGTGATAAATGACTTTACAACAGTTTTAAAGAAGTTTGAGGGTTTTGTGTCAAGGCAACACGTTGATGGATTCAGCTGCTGAACAGTTTCCTCTATTGTTTTTGGGTTCACTGTAATAAACTCTAACATTGTAGTTGACTCCTCCCTCAGTGGTTGAAGTTTTTTTGCTGGTTTGTTCTGATGTTTGACCTTATTGATTGTATTTTTTCATTGAAATATACAGCAAATTCATTGCATTTTCCAGCTGACAGTAATTCAGGGGCTATCTGATCTGGGGGGGTTGTGAGCTTTTCAATTACAGAAAACAACGTGCGAGAGTTGTTGACATTTTTGGCAATAATTTCAGAAAAGTATTGCTGCCTTGCTTTGAACAAGCCATCATTGAATTTTCGCAGACTTATTTTGTACAGTTCTAGATGAATTTGGAGTTTTGTTGATCTCCATTTACGCTCAGCTCTTCAACAATCAGATTTCAAATTCTGCATTATCTCAGTCCTCCTCCAAGGTGTTTTCTGTGTGTTTGGTTTTCTCTTAGTTTTGATTGGAGCCACCACATCTATGACATTACAGACGTTTCTATTATACTCATCCAGAAGATCATCAACTGTCTCACCACTCAATGTTGGTGTCATTGCTATGGCTTCCATAAACTGTGCACTTGTGTTCTCATTTATGTACCTTTTCTTTAAACACACATAACTAGGGAGAACAGATGTTACAGTCTCTAGGTCAATAAAGACACAGAAATGATCAGATAGAGCTAAGTCTCTTACATCAACAGCAGAGATATCAACACCTTTAGAGATAACCAGATCCAAAGTGTGACCTTGAGTGTGTGTCGGACCAGTCACATGTTGTGTAAGACCAAAAGTATCCATTAAAGCATACAGTTCTTTGGCAGTATTGTCCATGTTATTGTCTACATTAATATTTAAGTCACCTGTTATTATTAAAAAGTTGTATTCAGTGCATACAACTGACAGCAGTTCAGCAAACTCATCCATGAATTCTCCAGAATATTTTGGGGGTCTATAAACGACTAAAAACAGAACTCTTGAATCACCCTTCAGTAAGAATGACATATATTCAAAGGAGATAAAATCACCAAATATTATTTCTTTGCACTGAAATATTGATTTAAAAATGGCAGCAACTCCACCACCTTTCCTGTAAGTACGACACTTATTTAAATAAATAAAGTCTTGTGGTGAACTTTCATTGAGAATAGTATTACTGATACCATCATTCAACCATGTTTCATTAAGAAATAAAAAGTCCAAGTGATGTGTTAAAATAAAATCATTAATTATTAGTGACTTGTTAACAAGAGATCTAACATTAAGAAGAGCTAATTTTAAAGACTTTACTGGAGACACTGGTGGACTTTTTGGATGACATGTTATAGGAGTCACATTTTTATCTCTATTAAGCTTTTTGTTTTTCTTTAATTTCACAATTTTACCTGTGTTACCTGTCACCACAGGAATTAAAGAAGCTGCATTAACTCCATAAGGCCCTGACTTTTTCTGGTTGTTCCTAAAAATAGAGCTATTGCAGTCTAGACCCAGCACACATCAGACCTGTGTCGCTCTAAGATGAACACATCTGGTCTGAGGAGAAGAGTGATCCTGGACCTGGTATCATTGAGGAGGGATGGGTGGTGCAGATTGACCATGGTGGGGTAAAGGGTGGGGTGTTAGTCTTGTACCAGCCAGAACCAGCTCGTTCATCTGGGCAGTTAAATCCAAGAAGGCAGGGGTAGGAGAGAAGCTGGATGAGGTGGAAGTAGGTGAATTTTGGGGTGAAGCAGGTGGGTCCTGAGATGTGGGGGTTGGGTTGACCTCTTCATTTTGGTGATTTTGATTTCTTGCTGGAAGCTCATGGACTCCATGTTCTTTCCTTGTTGTTTTGTTCTCTGATGGTACATGTTGTCCTCTGTCTTTATCAGAACTGATAGCAGTGTGACTGGTGAAGTTAAATAAGTTGGATGTGAAGAGTTTTACTCCAGCCTTGTTTAGACACAGTCCATCTGCTCTAAAAAGATGACCACGTTCCCAAAAAATAGGAAAATTTTCTATAAAATTTAGTGAAAGGGCAGCAAAAGCCGAAGACAGAAATTTATTCAAAGAGTAAATCCTTGAGAATTTCAGATCTCCTTTGTGGACTGGAGGTATCTGGCCACTGATGAACACTTTAGGCTGTAAACAGCTCACAGTTTTTAGCAGATGGGTGAAATCCTGCTTTAACACCTCAGACTCCTCCTTGGCTAAATCATTTAACCCAAAATGAATCACAACATTTTTCAAATGTGGGTAATCTGCAACAATATGCAAGATTTTGTCAGCCAGGTCTGATACTGTGTCATTAGGTAAACTGTCTATAGTTACACTATTGTCTATAGTTACATTAGTTTCTAAAGTTACATTAGTGTCTATAGTTACACTAGTGTCTATAGTTACACTATTGTCTATAGTTACACTATTGTCTATAGTTACATTATTGTCTATAGTTACACTATTGTCTATAGTTACACTATTGTCTATAGTTACACTATTGTCTATAGTTACACTATTGTCTATAGTTACACTATTGTCTATAGTTACACTAGTGTCTATAGTTACACTAGTGTCTATAGTTACATTATTGTCTATAGTTACATTATTGTCTATAGTTACACTATTGTCTATAGTTACATTATTGTCTATAGTTACACTAGTGTCTATAGTTGCACTATTGTCTATAGTTACATTATTGTCTATAGTTACACTATTGTCTATAGTTACACTATTGTCTATAGTTACACTAGTGTCTATAGTTGCACTATTGTCTATACTTACACTATTGTCTATAGTTACATTAGTGTCTATAGTTACACTAGTATCTATAGTTACACTATTGTCTATAGTTACACTATTGTCTATAGTTACACTATTGTCTATAGTTGCACTATTGTCTATAGTTGCACTATTGTCTATAGTTACATTATTGTCTATAGTTACATTATTGTCTATAGTTGCACTATTGTCTATAGTTGCACTATTGTCTATAGTTACACTATTGTCTATAGTTACACTATTGTTACACTATTGTCTATAGTTACACTATTGTTACACTATTGTCTATAGTTACATTAGTGTCTAATGAGAACAGCTTTGTCTGTGAACACATTAAATGTAATTAAAAAATAATTACTTTCACAAGTCAGGACGGAAGAATAGTGACGTTAGCTTACCGCTAAGATTTATTTAACACGACATGTGACATGTTAGCTTTTATCCTCCATACACAGACCTCATGTTATCAGACTGATGACCCTGGATGAGGGTTGGACCAGCAGTTGATTGACAGCCTTGTGTCTTGGCTTCAGAGTGGGCGGGGTTTATCCTTGTTCCACCTGTGTAGTGTCTTTTAACGCCGTCTGCTATTCAACAGGACACGTGGTTTTCTAATGAACATGTTTTTATTCACTCAGCGTGTGAAGTATCCTTTGAAAACGTTCCAGTTCCTGTGGAGAACGTGATCGGAGACGTTGGAGGAGGATTTAAGGTGAGTTCTGATTTGATTTATTTTCAGGGTAAATTAAGTGTAAGAAAAAATCAGTTCAGCAATATATTGTGTGATTATCGCATTGATCCAAAAAATGTCTAAAACGATTTTTTTCATCATGTTTAATGTAAACTCCTAGCCACTAGGTGTCAGTGAATGCACCATCAGACCTTGTTAAACTACCTCATCCTCAATGACTTTTAGCTAGAAGTAGATTCATCTTTATTAGGGTCTGAAGGCCTAAAGGCCGTAGGAACCTAATGTTCTTTCTCTTTTTCCCTATTATTATTCCACACCTGTTTACCCCTTTAGGATACCCAAAATCTTACCAATATTTGCACACACCTCGGGCCTGCTGAAAAACAAGATAATTTGGCGCAATGAAAAAAATCGCTTAAAAAATTGCCGCTCATCTTAGGTAAAAAATACCCTAAGATGAGTAAAAAGTTAATCTATGACCACGCCCAACACCAAACAGGAAGTCAGCCATCTTTGGTCAAAAAATGCCGTTTTGCTCTGGAAATACATTTGCGCGAACTAGTCTGAGGGACTCTATGCGATTCGCCTCAAACTCGGCAAGAACACTTCGGACCCACTGAAGATTGAAAATCATTGAAAGAATTTGTGTATCTTTAACAGTTTGGTCGTGCACGGAATACAAACGCAACGCAAAAACTGGCACAAACTGTGATGGAACTGCACGACCAGCAGGTTTGTCCTATTCATACGAAATTCACCGCATGTATTCATGACCCCAAGATGAGCAAAAAGTTACTGGATGACTTTGCCCAAAACCAAACAGGAAGTCAGCCATCTTGGGTTAATGGCATTTTGCTTTTGCGCGAACTGGTCTGAGGGGCTTCCAGAACACTTAGGACCCACTGAAGATTTAAAATCATCAAAAGAATTTTCGTCTCTCTTACGGTTTGGTCGTGGCGCGACTGGCGCCATTTAGCACTCCATTATAGAAAAATGCATTTAACTTTCAAATGCAAAGTTCAAACTACTTGATATTTGATACACATGATGACTGTCCATCCCTAAACAAGACTCAATGTGAAAATTACCCATCATGCCTTGCGTTCTCAGAGGGCAATGCTTTTAGTGGCGTCTGACGCTAACAGGTCTAGCGGAAGAACGAGAGAAACTGAGTGATTTTTAACTGGTTTTCTCTTTCATACTGGATTTTTTCCACTGGCGCCATTTTGCACGCCATAATATAAAAACCACTATAACACTCATATACAAAGTTCAAACTGTCTCATATTTGATACACATGGGTTACCGACCCCAGCCTGTCCTTTGGACCCTACGACGCACATAGATAATTATGACCTTTAATTAATTAAAATGAATCTAAAACCACTGCCAAGTTTGTGATGCTTGTTTGAATGTAACTGTAAAAACCTCCTAGTTTAGTTTGTAATGGTGTCTGTCTGTCTGTCTGTCTGTCTGTCTGTCTGCTTTGCGTTAATAAATGTTGCTTTGTTAATTGTTGCTTTGCGTTAAATGTTGCTTTGCGTTAGAAAAGTTGCCCTGTGCTAGTAAAGTTGCCCAGTATTAATAAAGTTGCTCTGAGTTAATAAAGTTGCTTTGTGTTGAACAGGTTGCCATGAACATCCTAAACTCTGGTCGGTTCAGTATGGGCAGCTCCTCTGCAGGAATGATTAAGAAACTCATCGGTAATAAACATGTGATCATCATGTGACTGTGTCTGTGTTCTGGGCTTTGATGTGACCTGTGTGTGTGTGCGTGTGCGTAGCGCTTACCTCTGAGTACGCTGCTACCAGGAAGCAGTTTGACAGAAGCCTCAGCGACTTTGGCATGATTCAGGTAAATAAAACAGCTGTTGTTCTGTAGAGGAGAATCAAACTCTCACACTTCCTGTTTCCTGTTTCCAGGAGAAGTTTGCACTAATGGCTCTGAACGCCTATGTGATGGAGAGCATGGCCTACCTGACAGCAGGGATGATGGACAGACCTGGACTTCCTGACTGTTCTCTGGAAGCTGCCATGGTGAAGGTACGCTCAGATACTAATGTTTCACACCATCTTTATATTACTGTTAAATCTAGAAAAAACACTCAAATATCACTAAAAAGTTTTCATTCTTTCATAAGGAACTTTTTTAGAAATGTGGAAGCTAGGGGTTCTCAACTTTGGGGTCAGGACCCCATTTGGGGTCACAAGACACTGGGACGGGGTCACCATGCCTTCAAGAAACTAAGAATATTTTCTCTACAATTTTCTTTATTTTTACCATTTTCTACAACTTCACCAAACTCACCATATTTTAACCTATTTTCATCACTTTTTCTTGCCATATTTTTGTTTCTTTTAATGTATTTTTCCTACATTTCTCTCATTTCTGACACTTCTACATCACATTTGAATGACTTTTCTACACATTTTTTCCATTTTCCAGACATGTTCATCACTTATAAACCATTTCTATCACTTTTACACCTAATGTTACATATGTTGATCCATTATTGTCACTTTTAACCTCTTTTCACCATATTTCATGAATATTTTTGCCAATTTAATCACATTCACAATTTGTCATGTCCATTATTTACCAGTTTAAACTAACCGTACATTATACAGTGCATAAGGAAAGTATTCACAGCGCTTCACTTTTCCCACATTTCATCATGTTACAGTTTTATTCCAAAAGGGATTAAATTCACTTTTTTCCACAAAATTCTACCCATAATTCCCCATAATGACAACTTAAAAACATTTGTTTGAGATTTTTGGCAAATTTATTAAAAATAAAAAACGAAGAAATCACTTGTACATAAGTATTCACAGCCTTTGAGATCAAGCTCCAAATTGATCTGAGGTGCATTCTGTTTCTACTGATCATCCTTCAGATGTTTCTACAGCCTAACTGGATGGAGTCCACCTGTGATAGAATCAGCTGATTGGACATAATTTGGAAAGGCACACACCTATCTATCTATAGAAGGTCCCATAGTTAACAGTGTATGTCAGACCACAAAACAAACATGAAGTCAAAGGAATTGTCTGTAGACCTCTGAGACAGGATTAGGTCTGGAGAAGGGTACAGAAACATTTCTGCTGCTTTAAAGGTCCAATGATCACAGTGGTCTCCATCATCCATAAATAGAAGAAGTTTGGAACCACCAGGACTCTTCCTAGAGCTGGTCGTCCCTCTAAACTGAGTGATCGGGGAAGAAGGGCTTTAGTGAGGGAGGTGACTAACAACCCGATGGTCACTCTGACAGAGCTCCAGGGTTCCTCTGTGGAGAGAGGAGAACCTTCCAGCAGGACGACCATCGCTGCAGCACTCCACCAATCAGGCCTGTATGGTAGAGTGACCAGACGGAAGCCACTCCTTAGTAAAAGGCACATGGCAGCCCACCTGGAGTTTGCCAAAACCTCAGACTGGGGCGACGGTTTATCTTTCAACAGGACAACGACCCTAAGCACACAGCCAAGATATGGAAGGAGTGGCTTCAGGACAACTCTGTGAATGTCCTACAGTGGCCCAGAGCCCAGACTTGAATCTCATTGAACATCTCTGGAGGATCTGAAAAATGCTGTGCACCGACGCTCCACATCCAACCTGATGGAGCTCCAGAGGTTCTGTAAAGAGGAATGGACCAAAGTGTCCACAGATAGATGTGCCAAGCTTGTGGCTTCATATTCCTAAAGACTTAAGGCCATAATTACTGCCAAAAGTGCCACAACAAAGTACTGAGCAGAGGCTGTGAATACTTATGTACATGTTATATTTTCATTCTTTATTTCTAATACATTTGTAAACATTTAAAAAAAATGTTTTTCATGTTGTCATTACTAGTACAGTGCCCGTCGGAAGTATGCATTCATGTGGGAGCGTAAGGTGAATAATTGCGTATTTTTGTATCTTTCTGTTGTGTTTTTGTGTAATTATTAGCGATGTAACGGTTCACTCAACTCCCGATACGATTTGATTCACGATACTGGGTTTACGATACGATTCTCTCACAATTTATTTTACAAAATGGGACTGTAGACAAATGATGACTGAAAAACATTCCTTTATTTTTTTTTGGGAAAAAAACTAGAAAATTCTGTTCTATTTTCCTTTTATTTTTCATTGTCAAAAGAATTCCTTGATAAACTATTCAAAACAATGCAATTTAACTAAAAATAAATCTTGAATGAAATAAATAAAGGAATAATACAAATAAAGAAGAAGCCTATTAATTTAAATTCTGGTTCTATAGTAAACAATGCAAAACTGCATAATAGTTCTTTATCTTTTTAAAATTGCACCTGAAAATGTATTTTGTGCCTTAACAATTGAACTTTAAAAAAAAAAAAACAGTAATTTCACTGTATTTACATCAGATATTTGTTTGGACCAGCAGAGGGTGCTGGTAACCCAGTGGTCGGTTGACATGCAGAAATTCTTGCAGTGAAGAAGAGATGCTATGCTTGCAGACAGAGCTAATAGAAAAACGTGACTTTTACAGATATTCACGTAATATTACAGATATTCTTTCGGTGCTAAAGGGGTAAGGAATCATTTATGAACATGTTTAAGAGTAGAAGGCGGCCAGAAAGAAAGTAGTAACAGATTCCGCCCGCCGTGTTCACTGCTGGACAAGGGAAGGGATAAATATATAGCTGTTATATAGCTGCTCTGCTGTTTAAAAAAAGGACTGCGATTCAATTTTCAAAGTATCGATGTCAATCGTGATACCTATGAATCGATTTTTAACTGCCTTACGATTAATCGTTTCATCCCTAATAATTATTGTTTTTGTTACTCATTTTTACATTTTTTTTGTTTGCTGTATTTTTCTGTAATGTATGTTTTTGGAGTCATTATGTGTATTTTTGTATTATTCTGTTGTCCTTTTGTATATTTTTTGTATATTTATTGTTTTTTGTTGCCATTACATGACACGTGTGATTCTGGAATCTTTTTGTGTATTTTTGTATCTTTTTTAGTGTAGTTTTGTGAATTTTGTGTATTTTTGTATAAATATTTAGTTTTGTGTATTTTGAGTCATTTTCATATGTTTTTTGATGTTTGGTGTTTTTTCGGTAATGTATGTTTTTTGGAGTAATTTTGTGTGTTTTTGGAGCCTTTTTGTATATTTGTATTCATTTCTGTTGTCATTTTGTGTACTTTTTGTTTTATTTTACTCATTTAGTATATTTTTATTATAAATACTGTGTGCGTGCGCCAGCCATCTCCTCTGTGCGTTATCTATCACACACGCGCGCTTCTTGCACATAATCCGTCGCAGGTTGTTAAGAGAGACACGGTAACTACGGTAGCCAGTTAAGTCAACTATTCATCAGCATATATGTCTATGCTGTACAACTCCTCGACTAACAGAGAAAGTTTGTCACACCAGTGCCACCACTGGATAAGTTTGTGTAGAGCCCTGATAATAATTAATATGTTGTTAGGGATATAATATTAATAGTGAAAGTAGTAATAGTAATAAAAGTAATGTTGTAATATTAATGTTAATTATTTCAATAACAAAATAATATAATAATGCACTAAAAACAATATTAATAATAAACAATATTAAATAATTATGAGGTAATATAATGATATAGCAATGCTAATAATACAATGAGAACACCAGTAACTGTAATAAAAATATATATTAATAATGAAAAAGAATATAATGGTAATTATAAGAATATCAATAACTTTAATACAATAGTAAAATTATACAATAACAATAAAAAAATAATATAATGGAAATCCAGTAACTATAATACAATTAAAAAAAAAAACTAACGACCGTCAGCACAGGCACCGCCCACAGTCATGGAGATGTAGGAGGAAGTGACGTCTGTGACCTGAGATTTAAAGTAAGTTTGGAATCACGGGAATAATATTAAATAACCATGAAATATTAACTTAAATGACTTTAAGTGGTACAAAAACGTTTTTAATGTTGACCTTTTTTTTTTTTTTAACCCAAACAAACGTCATGAACCCGGATAGATATAGATGGTGCACTAGCGCCCCCTCACACCCTGAGGTCAAAAGTTGAATAGGTTTCATTTCGGGGCCGTCCAGAAGTGAAATAAAATTAAAATAAACATTTTGAAATGACCAAATTACTCCAAAATAACAGATACACACACTCTGGGGTATTTGGAACCCGTTGACCAAGTTTCAGGTCGAACTCACACAGTGTCAGGGAGATATTTGTTCCACACACACACACACACACACACAGACTTCCCTTGCATTTATAAGTAGACTAGTATAGATGGTGTATTGTGTGTTGAATTTTGAGCAAAAAAATGAATTGAATCCCTTTTGGAATAAGGCTGTAACATGATGAAATGTGGGAAAAGCGAAGCGCTGTGAATACTTTTCATATGCACTGTAGATTAGATTACCCCAATCCTGTTTCCCACCCTTTCTGCCACTTTTAAGTCGATATTGACACTTTAAACCCTTTTTACCACTATTTACAATTTCTGTGGTTTTTAAAATCCCATTTCACCTTTTCTACCATTTTTGGTCACTTTGAACCATTTTATTAGTGATTAAAACCAGGATTTCCATCTTTAAGATGACTATAATAATAATAAATGTTCCTGGATAACAGTGGATATTATTCAGATGAATAAATAAATGTGGTTATCACAGATTCATAGAACAATGGACCATCATTTTACTGACTTTATGGATGGACCCCAAAAATCTCTCCTTTATTCCCCCTTATAGATGGTCCTGTCTCCACATGACTGTTCTTCAATGTTCATGTCTGTGTTCAACCACCTTCAGCTACAGTGGGGGTCCCTGCTCTATGGGACCTTTATTTTGGGGATCACAGGTTGAGAAGCACTGCAGTAACTGATGTAACGTGTTTTTACTGATGCAGACATGCAGCAGCTGTATCTGATGCTCACTGACTCTTAACGGTGCAGTAGCATGGCTAACGTCTGTGTCTGAGCACAGATCTAGATCACTATATATCCATATCATATCTACAATGTGCAGGTGTTCAGCTCTGAAGGAGGATGGTTCTGTGTCAGTGAGGCTCTGCAGGTTCTTGGAGGGCTGGGATACACCAAGGACTACCCCTATGAACGCTACCTCAGGGACTGTCGCATCCTGCCCATCTTTGAGGTGAACACACACACACACACACACTAATCGTGCTCACAGTCACTGCGTGTGCGCGCGCATGTATGCCTTTATGTGGTGACGTGTTGATCTCAGTGTTAAAGTGTGAACCTGTGATGTCATCTTCCAGGGAACCAATGAGATCCTGAGGATGTACATCGCTCTCACAGGGATGCAGTTTGCAGGAAAAACTCTCACAGCAAAGCTCAAGTATGTTTTAAACTCATCAGCACATGTGAATAAAATGCTACATGCTAATTATCTCTGTCTTTATCATTTTTGGTTCTTGTATATTAACGGTAAATATAAACTGTATAATTGTGATGCAGCTGTTTGTTTAGTTCTGCTCAGTTTAGAGGTGAACATGAGCAGTGTTCCACATCTGATCTGATCTATTCTGATCTGATCTAATCTATTATGATCTGATGTGTTTTCAGGGAGATGAGGAGAGGAAACCTAGGTCTAGCGATCACTAAAATAGGACAGAAACTCAGGGTTTCACTGGGAGGCTCCGTGGACCTGGGTTTGACTGGAAAAGATGGTGTTGTTCATCCCAGCCTGACTGTGAGCTGTGTGTGTGTGTGTGTGTGTGTGTGTGTGTGTGTGTGTGTGTGTGTGTGTGTGTGTGTGTGTGTGTGTGTGTGTGTGTGTGTGTGTGTGTGTGTGTGTGTGTGTGTGTGTGTGTGTGTGTGTGTGTGTGTGTGTGTGTGTGTGTGTGTGTGTGTGTGTGTGTGTGTGTGTGTGTGTGTGTGCGTGTGTGTGTGCGCGTGCGTGCGTGTGCTGACAGCCTCTCTGTGCGTGTGTGTGTGTGTTCTCCAGGCTGACAGCCTCTCTGTTTGTGTGTGTGTGTGTGTGTGTGTGTGTAGGACAGTGCTAAGATGCTGGAGCATAACGTCCACGTGTTTGGAACCACAGTGGAGAGTCTGCTCTACAGGTTTGGAAAGGTTAGTTTGGTTCTTCAGCCACTTCCTCTTCCTGTTTCACTGTTTCTGTTCCATCATCACTAGCTGGGTTTCCATTATAGATTTTCTCAAAATAAAAGCAATATTTCTAATTGTCGACAAAATATAATTGCGCTTTGAAGGTGTTTTGGGGGAGGAGCCTGGTAACTTCTCTGCAGGAAGATGGACGCTCCAAACGTCCTTAGAACATTCTGTATTCAAAGGTTGTTTCACTAATCATTATTAGGTCTAACTAGTACAGTACCCTTTGGAAGTATGTATTCATATAGTGGGAGGAGCTTAAGTAGACTTATCAATTATGGCCAAATGAGTATGTGTTATAAGGTTGTATGTACATAGAGGTGTACATACTGTACTCTGTAGTGTTATAAAGGGTTTATTTATGGGTGTAAAGTAAAATAGTGTGTGTGATTTATCTGGTTTAATTCTATGAGACATGAATATGATAAATGTATTTGTTTGTTTAATTATTTATATATTTTTTTGTTTGGTGTCTATTTTTGTAATGTATGTTTTTTGGAGTCATTGTGTGTATTTTTGTATCTTTCTGTTGTCTTTTTGTACATTTTTGTATAATTGTTTTTTGTTGCCATTGTAGTGATTCTGGAGTCATTTTGTGTATTTTTCGTATGAATATTTAGTTTTGTGTATTGACTCATTTTCATATTTTTGTTGTCGTTTAGTGTATTTTTCTGTAATGTATTTTTTTTAGTCATTTTGTATATTTGTGTGTGTGTGTGTGTTCTCCTGTGTAATGTTTGATAACCAAACTCCATAGACATTGTAGAGCCAATTAGAAAAACAACAAAACAGTGCAAAACAAAACATAAAGCTCCAAACTACATGAGTGAATAAATAAATTAAAGTAATATCTATAATTCAGCGTCTTTTTTGAAAACAAAAATCAGTGTTTAACTTCCATGTACGGCACCACAGAGAATCTGTAGTTTACCAGATGAATTATTGAACGGGTTGAGTTCAATACTGACTCTAGTGAAACAGTGCGTTAGTGAATAATTACACAGACAGTTATATGGTTTATACAATGGGAAACTTGTCTGTAAAAGACTCACCAGTGGCTGATGGTTTCATATGATCTATTCAGAGAGCTCTATGTTTGAGACGCTAATGATAGCATGGTACAGTCATGGAGACGGAGGACGAAGTGGACCCCATGATTTAAAGGAAGTTTGGAATCATGGGAATAATTTTAAATAACCTTGAAATATTAACTTAAATAACTTTTAGCGGTACAAAAACATTTTTAATATTGACCTTTTTTTTTAAACAAACTGCGACACAGTGACGTCATATGACCCAGAACCAGAAGTAGCGCGCTCAATACCGAGAGGGAGCTGTAATCTTAAAATTAAAATAAACGTTTTGCAACATCAAATTACTCCAAAATATCAGATACATGTGTCTGATGTGGTCTTTGGAAGCTGTTTCAGGTCAATCAGACATTGCCCTGGGAAGAATTTCACTCCACACACACACACACACACACACACACACACACACACACACACACACACACACACACACACACACACACACACACACACACACACACAGAACATTCTTGCTTTTATTGATAGGTTTCCATTTTCACTTTTGTGACACATTTAAATATGGAAAGGTCTGAAATTTCTCCTCATATGAAAGCGTCAAAACTTTTTAGTAATATTTGAGTGTTTATGAAATGCAGGTGTTTTCATCTCCAGTTTTTATTCAACTATTTAGATTTTACTCATTTCCAACAGTAATGGAACAGCTAGTAACTTATTATTATTATTATTCATTCACCAGCTGCTGCTTTATGAATCACAGCTCATCTTAAAAATCAATGAAAACCCATTTTTCAAAACTCCATCTTTAATGTAGAGCTTCTTAAAAATAATGAAGATACAACTTTAGGTGGATTTTCAAATTAAATCTGTAGCATTTATGCATTTCTCTCCTCTGATTGGTTCAGACGGTCGTGGACGAGCAGCTGATGCTAAAGAAAGTAGCAAACATTCTGATCAACATGTACGCCATGACATCTGTTCTATCCAGAGCCTCCAGGTCCATCTGCATCGGACTGAGGAACCACGACCATGAGGTGTGTATGACACACACACTACACACACAGAGACACACACACTCTACACACACACACACTACACACACAGAGACACACACACACTCTACACACACACACACTACACACACAGAGACACACTACACACACACACACACTACACAAACTACACACACACTACACAAACTACACACACACTACACAGAGACACATACACTACACACAGAGACACACACTACACACACACACACACACACACTACACAAACTACACACGCACTACACAGAGACACACACTACACACACAGAGACACACTACACACACACACTACAAAAACTACACAAACTACACACACTACAAAAACTACACACACACACTACAAAAACTACACACACACTACACAGAGACACACACACACACACACTACACACACACACACACCACACACACTACACACACAGAGACACACACTACACACACAGACACACACACACACACTACACAAACTACACACAGTAGTTGTTCAGTTTATTTCTGTCTCTGGTTCTCGTTACGTTCCAGGTTCTTCTCACCAACACGTTCTGCCGTGAAGCGTTCAATATGAACAATTACTGGATGGTTCAGCTGCAGAAAAGTAAGGCTTAGTAATAGATCACAGAGCGTGTTGTAGTTTCACTGCACGTTACCATAGAAACACCTCAGCACAGAGCATCACTTCTCTCTGTGTGTGTGTGTGTGTGTGTGTGTGTGTGTGTGTGTGTGTGTGTGTGTGTGTGTGTGTGTGTGTGTGTGTGTGTGTGTGTGTGTGTGTGTGTGTGTGTGTGTGTGTGTGTGTGTGTGTGTGTGTGTGTGTGTGTGTGTGTGTGTGTGTGTGTGTGTGTGTGTGTGTGTGTGTGTGTTCCAGACTGTCCTGACAACAACGATGCTAACATAAAGAAGATCGCTAAGGCTGTGCTGGATAACAGAGCGTACGTCTGCTCTCACCCTCTGGAACGAACATTCTGAGTCCATCTCTGCTCTGATTGGTCCATCAGATCATCAGGTCTAATATCATATCAGTGGCTTTGTTTGATTCTAAATGTGTTGTAAAAAGTTTAAATAGTGACTCCTCTGTAAGAAACAGGAAGCTTCAACTGTTTTCACAATAAAAGCTCTATCAGCTACTTCCTGTTGTCTTTTCCTCTGCTCTGCTTTGTCTTCATACGAGTTGATCCTTTAGTGAAGTGTCTACAGATGAACCTCCATCAGCTGGAGAACAACCAGTGATGGTGAGTGAACAGGAAGTGAAGTTTATACTAGGGCTGGGTCCATGTATTGAATCAATGTCATCCTGTAGGTGGTGCTGTTGAGCTGAAATATCAGCGCTCTGGTGTCGTAGATAAATATCACACCAGTGCTGATATTCATGTTTTATCAAACAGTTCTACAAACACATTTTATTAGTCAACAGTATTAACAGATTATGATTTGTTAACTTAATCATTTATTTGGCTCCGCCCACACAAATAGGTCCACAAGGGAGAAAGGAGATGAGGCTGTTGCCATGGCAACACAAACATTTCTGGTTATTTGGATGCCTGAACAGAGAAGTGATACAGTGTAAAAAGTCTCTACATCAGCACTCATAGAACTGTAAACTGTGCTGAATGTTATCAATCAAATTAACTTTCTATTTTTAATTCATTTGTTTATTGTTTTTATTTTCATTCTGTCACCATGGTAACACTGTGTTGCTTCAGTATGAAATGGATGATCTAAACAAAGCTGCTCCGTTGATGGAGTGTTTGTGCTAACGTACACACACACACACACACTATGGGTACTGAATGTAAAAACTTGGTCTCATAGCTAACATATTTAGCTCATTTTTATTTCATTTGAGACAGAATATCATGTAAAACAGCATATATTATATAATTGTTAAAAATGTGTACACTTATCTAAATGTACAAGGCAAATATAAATGTTGAATCTAAATGTTTAAGTAAATCTTAATCTTAAAACTAAATCATAATGTTTCATACTGACCACTGTCTAACTGATGAACTGTTTTGTGCTCATAGGTGTGTGTGTGTGTGTGGACACACACCTGGATGAAGTGTGTGTGTTTCCTCTGTGGATGGAGTCGTATTCCTTCTTTAAGCTCAGAATCATCTCAGCTGATGGAAACAGGTCACAATCCACCGCTGATTTCATCTGCTTAACCTCAGTCAGCTGCTGCAACCTGAGGAAGTTCATATTGACTGACTCCACCAAGCAACGGTGAAAAAGTGATGAGTAAAGTGTTTAAAGTGGCATAAAATGGTCCTAAAGTGGCAAGAAAAGAGTGAAAAGTGACTAAAATGGGCCAAAAGCCAGTCAAGACTGGCAGAAAAATGGGTAAAAAAGAGGAAACGGGTGGTTTATATCAGCGAAATGTAGGAGGAAAACAGAACAATATTTATTGGGCAAAAGGTAGCTGACTGGGATTAAAAGTGGCAAAAAAAATGGTTAAAGAAGGGACAAAAATTAAATAAAAGTGTCAAAAAGAACAAAATAATAAGGAAAAGGAATATTTATTGACAAAAGGAGCTAAAATCTAATCTAATCTAAAATAATTCCTACTAGATTCTACATAGATTAATTCCTTGACCTCGAGAACTCTGTAATTGATATTATTGCACAGCAAAATTAGAACCAATTATAGAGTTAGGTCATTTTGTCGGCCATCTTGGATTTTTCAAAACCCTCAACGATGCCAACGTTCATCCAGATTCTATGGAACGTTCTTTACCAGAATCAGTGAGAACCTGTTTGGAGGGATTTTTATAAATCATGGTTTAGAAACTGAACTATGACTCGGTTAAATATGAAGGTTGGTGTATTTCTGAATGTTTAGTAGATGTGTGTCAAAAGTTTTTGTTATATTTTGATTGTTTTTTTCAAAATGTGGGTTTTTTCATCTCCAGTTTACGAGTAATGGAAACATCTCACTGATGCATTTTAATGAGCTTCAGAGACGTTAATGGTTACAGTGGAGCTTTGATCACATGATAAACATGATGCTATGAAGGTTCCCATGACAACACACCTGACCAATGAGGAGTGAGAAACCTCCGTCCAATCAGCTTCATTCACCCTCTGCCTCAGTGTGTGTGTGTGTGTGTGTGTGTGTGTGTGTGTGTGTGTGTGTGTGTGTGTGTGTGTGTGTGTGTGTGTGTGTGTGTGTGTGTGTGTGTGTGTGTGTGTGTGTGTGTGTGTGTGTGTGTGTGTGTGTGTGTGTGTTACCTGGATAAAGCCTTGAGGCAGGCTGGTGGGACGGTTCCTCTGATGAACATCACTGGTCTCCTGGTGATGGTTTCCAGAGGTTCAGGCAGAACAATGGGTCTCAGACTCAGGTCCAGACCTTCATAGATACGTCTGAAGAAGCCCAGCTCTGAGTTGTAGAGAACGACCACTGGTTCCTCGATGTACCTCCTCCTGCAGACATCACACACACTCCATGAGTCCATGTGGAACCAGTGGAACATGTGGAGGTGGGACTCACTTCATGAGGAACGTTTCCCACAGTCTCTTCACTGCTTTCTGAGCGAGTCCTTCTAGAACAAAGATGTGTTTGTTCTGGTCCATCAGGTGGAATCCACTGATCACATCCAGATGTTCCATGTCCTCATGGTGGAAGTTCATGAGGTGATTGGACAGAAGTGTGTGTGTGTGTCCTAGTGCGAAAGCTTCAGAGTTGATGGTGATGATCTCTGAGCTCAGCTCGTCCATCATAGACCAACCACTGCATCCAACGATGAAGACGATGCGTCCAAATGGAGCAGAAAGCATGACAGGGTGGGCTAGCTCCGCCCTTACTTTGAGGGTGGAGTTAAAGTCATAGTAATGACCCTGAGGAAGGGGGGGTCTGCTAGTGGGGGCCATTAGAGGTGGAGGAGAACATCTGATCACTAACTTCTCCTCCACACTTCTTCTTCTCCCCTGTAGCAGATCAGAGAGGTCCAGTCGTGCTACTCCATGATTGGCTAATGCTGAGCTCTGCTTCCTGTCATCACCTGTGGTTACGTTCTCCTTCAACCACTTCCTGTCTCTGTCGTGGACTTCTATCTCCATCAGTGGAGCAGACAGCAGGTCTCTGAGCTCCTCTGGACTCATCAGACCAGTTAGGATCACGTTCACGTCTCTGAGGTCAATGTTCGCTCTGTGTTTGTGACACTTGGTCCTGTGCTTGTCCTGTGTGTGTAGCTTATATTGGCAATACACACCCACACATTCCTCCTACACACACACACACACACACACACACACACACACACACACACACACACACACACACACACAATGAGAGTGACTACACAAAGGTTCAGTCCAACATGTTAGTTTGAACCAGGGTTGGGGTCAGTTATATTTATAGTCACATAATTGATTATTAATTACAATTATTACGTAATTATAACTGTTATTTTAATTGAAATAATTTGTTGCCTTGTAATTGTAATTGAGTTCAGATAATTGACTTGGTAATTGTAATTGGCATGAACATTTACAATTTGATTAATTTTAAACCATTTCTATGTCTCACATATACTGTACATAGTTCACCTGTCACTTCTTTTCAGTATAATTTTTACATTCTTTTAAAACTTTAAAATGGATATAGTGACATGAAAAAGGCTCAGACGTCCACACCATAAATATTAAAACCAATATATTCATTGATTGATTAAGAACCCTAACAAGGTAATCAATAGATGAGAAACTAATTATATGATAGATAATATTTATTAGTGTATTTTACAGCTGATTATAGACATGAGTCAAACTGACCCGTTAGCATTAGAGATGCTAACAGAAAGCTAACACAAGAGGAAGGCTACATTTAATAATATTTCATGAGATGTGACCTCTGTCTACATTCCTCAGAAGCACTCTATTTCACTATTCCAATCCTGATTGGCCGGTGAAGACCCTCCCACCTCCTATAAAAGTCCCCGGGCTCATGTCGGCACTGTGCGGTGTTCAACACTTGGTGCCTCCACAGCACATTGGCACATCTTTCGAGCAGGGCCCCCATCCTCTGCACACGGCGCTCCTGCCACGGTGGACGGAGAAAAGTTGACTCCTCTGGACGCTGCTGCTGCTCAAGGCTCCAGCTGGGGCTTTCAGCTGAACATGGATACCTCCCCACTTGACGAAGACATCTTCATTATAGACTGTGATGAGTATGAGGACGAGGTCACCCCGGCTCGGGACGAACTGTCGGCCGCCCTTGCTGCCTCTCAGGAGGACATGGAGGGCTCCATGCCTGTCTCCTATCCTTTGAGACTGGACATGGTGGACGTGTGTAAACTTGCTGCTACACAGTTGGCCATTCTTTGGCCCAGCGTTGTGACTCAAACCACCAGGTCCCGCTATGAGGGGAAGAAGCTCACCATTTCATGGGGCGCTCCGAGGCAAATCCTCCCGGTCTTCCCTGAGCTGCTCATCAAAGTAGCACGTCCCTGGGGTAGCTGTGCAACTGCTGTGTCTCCGCAGAGACGCATGTTGCCGTTAAATGCGTGGCACGGGTGGTTTTATTGTCCTGATGTCATCAGCTGGTGCCGCTCGATAAGCATGTCTACACTACGGGAGTTTCCATATCCCATAGTGAGACATCTCATGAAATATGATGAAAAAGAACTTTCGGTTACTCTCATAGCCTCGGTTCTATGAGTAATATGGGTGAGATGTCTCACCAGACTGCCCTTCTTTCTGGAACGAGAAAAGGTTTATTTATATGAATGGTGCGCACCTGTCCGTGTCCTCCTTTTATAGGAAGTGGGAGGGAAATAGAGAGCTTCTGAGGAATGTAGACAGAGGTCACATCCCATAGTGAGACATCTCACTCATGTTACTCATAGAACCGAGGCTATGTGAGTAACCTAAAGCGTTATTTATTAAAGGCTCAGTAATTGTAATTAGTTGTAATTGACTTAAAGGGGAAAAATAATAGTTGTAATTTGGAAAAAATGCAGGTCAACGTAATCAGAATTGAGTTGTAATTGAACATGGATAATTAAAGACAGAATTGTAATTGAAAAATGTAATTGACCCTAACCCTGGTTTGAACCTTGAACATCTCACCTGTAGGACGTGGAACGGGACGGGAGATGAAGGCATGGAGGACACAGACCTTATGTTGAGAACCAGTGGGTTGAGCTCAGTCTGAAGGTCAGTGGATAACAATGGTTGGTCCACACACACGTTACACACCATCTCCAACACACCCTCAGAACGTACAGAGAACCGTTCAGTCAGCGACGACTCGCCTACAGCAACAACCAGGGAAACAGCAGTGATCTGTGCAGTTTGCATGTTCTCCCTGCTCTGCTTCACTGTTCTGTTCATATTCTCAGTACTAGTACAACTACTTAGTTTAGGTTTACTAGTGACTTTACTAGTGAAGCTAAATGGTGTCACTAGTTAGCATCATATGCTAATTAGAACTTGCTTTTAATAGTATTCCAACCAATCAGAGAGCTTTATTTAGTTCTAATCCCTCCTATTTCATCTTCATTAGGGCTACTAGTGGGTCTATAGACTACTAGTAGACCAGTGGTTCTCAACCTGTGGTACGTGTACCCCTAGGGGTACTTGAACACCTCTAAGGAGGTACACAGAAACATTTGCCAGTTTTTTTTTTTAAATTACAGTCTTTTTTAAATGCACACATACTTTTTTTCTCATCCACAATAATAATTTGTGGCACAACTTTTTAAAATACACCAAAAGGTTCAAATTCTAAAATGAGCAAAACATCAGAAATAAATGAATGAAAAAAGGCTTAAATTCAAGGTTAATGTAGGATGAGACACAAGTTTAGACACTAATAAATAAAGTATAATACGAGCTCAGGGAGATATGAGCAATAACATGGAAACAGTGTAGTAGACTAAAAACATTCAACTAGTACTACTAGTAAATATATAGACTACTAGTGAATACATAGACTACTAGTTAATATATAGACTACTAGTGAGTATATAGACTACTAGTGAGTATATAGACTACTAGTAAATATACAGACTACTAGTAAATATACAGACTACTAGTAAATATATAGACTACTAGTGAATATATAGACTACTAGTGAATCTATAAACTACTAGTGAATTTATAGACTACTAGTGAATATATAGACTACTAGTGAGTATATAGACTACTAGTAAATATACAGACTACTAGTAAATATACAGACTACTAGTAAATATATAGACTACTAGTGAATCTATAGACTACTAGTGAATATATAGACTACTAGTGAATATATAGACTACTAGTGAATATATAGACTACTAGTGAATATATAGACTACTAGTGAATCTATAAACTACTAGTGAATCTATAGACTACTAGTGAATATATAGACTACTAGTAAATATATAGACTACTAGTGAATATATAGACTACTAGTGAATATATAGACTACTAGTGAATATATAGACTACTAGTAAATATATAGACTACTAGTGAATATATAGACTACTAGTGAATATATAGACTACTAGTGAATATATAGACTACTAGTGAATATATAGACTACTAGTAAATCTATAGACTACTAGTGAATATATAGACTACTAGTGAATATATAGACTACTAGTGAATCTATAGACTACTAGTGAATATATAGACTACTAGTGAATCTATAGACTACTGGTGAATATATAGACTACTGGTGAATCTATAGACTACTGGTGAATATATATAGACTACTGGTGAATATGTAGAGTACTGGTGAATATGTAGACTACTAGTGAATATGTAGACTACTAGTGAATATATAGACTACTAGTGAATCTATAGACTACTAGTGAATATATATAGACTACTAGTGAATATATAGACTACTGGTGAATATATAGACTACTAGTGAATCTATAGACTACTAGTGAATATATAGACTACTAGTGAATATATAGACTACTAGTGAATATATAGACTACTGGTGAATCTATAGACTACTGGTGAATATATAGACTACTAGTAAATATATAGACTACTAGTGAATCTATAGACTACTAGTGAATCTATAGACTACTGGTGAATCTATAGACTACTAGTAAATATATAGACTACTAGTAAATATATAGACTACTAGTAAATATATAGACTACTGGTGAATATATAGACTACTGGTGAATCTATAGACTACTGGTGAATCTATAGACTACTGGTGAATCTATAGACTACTGGTGAATATATAGACTACTAGTAAATCTATAGACTACTAGTGAATATATAGACTACTAGTGAATATATAGACTACTGGTGAATATATAGACTACTGGTGAATATATAGACTATTGGTGAATCTATAGACTACTGGTGAATATATAGACTACTAGTGAATATATAGACTACTAGTAAATCTATAGACTACTAGTGAATCTATAGACTACTAGTGAATATATAGACTACTAGTGAATATATAGACTACTAGTGAATATATAGACTATTGGTGAATCTATAGACTATTGGTGAATCTATAGACTACTGGTGAATATATATAGACTACTAGTGAATCTATAGAGTACTACTGAATCTATAGACTATTAGTAGACATACATAGACTAACAAGCTTTATGAACCGACCTGAGATCAAACTCATGAGGCTGATGCTCATTGATGCACTTCCTCTTTTCTTCATGTCCACAGCAGCAGGATGATGATGATGATGATGATGATGATGATGATATATGTCTGCAGAGGAACGAGGAGTCAATCCATCACATAGTTCAGTTAGACGAGCTGAAGGATTAGGACTGAATTAAAACTAAAACAACAATTTTCCTCAGAATGTTTAAATTCAGACTAAATGATAATTTCCTGTTGTGATGAATGAATTAATAATGAGGTAAAGAACCTGTGTGTGTTCCCAGCTCGGCCTCAGACCCTGTTGGGTCCTCCTTCCTCGCTTTGAACACCATTGTCTTCACACATCCTAAAGGTCAAAGGTCATTTAAATGGATTCGTGTACAGTTGTTTCTGGTTGTTTAGCTCCTGGCTCACCTCCTCCCTGTTGGTTCTGATGGTTCTGATGGTTCTGATGGTTCTGATGGTTCTGATGCTGAGGTAGATAAAGACCCTTCATCCTCTGATAGCGAGCCTGAGCACACAGTTTGCTCTTCCTGGTCCATATCTGTAACCTGATCTGATGAGAGGTCAGACCTAGAACCAGGTTCTTGTCTACTTTAACGTTCCGTCGGTTCTCCCATCCGACCCAGGTCTGGTCTGCTTCATGCCACGTTCTCACAATCTGTAGCAGAACCAACCATTGAAGAAAATCTGCTGCTTTCTTTCTTTCTTTATGTATTATTACCTCAGATCCATCATGTCGGTACAGCTTTGCCACGTCTCCAAACACCAGTACGTCCACCTGAGTAGTGTGAGTGTCTGATGGAAGCAGTTTATATTCAACGTGGAACCAGCTCTGAGCCTGGAGTACCTTCACCAACGAAGCAGAACCTTTAGAACCTTTAGGAGGGATTTTCTTTGACTTTATGGACATTTCACCATTGTCGACTTCTTCACCTGAGAATGAATATAATACAGCTAGGGTCAAAGGATCACCTTCATTGTATCAGAGCTCTGAGTGGGCGTGGCCTGTTTGTTAAGAGATGATTGAGATCAAAAATCACAAACTCAATTAAACAAATGAAACCAAAGGTGCGTTCCCCCCTAAAGTGACTTCAGTGACTCTGGTGACTAGATTACTTCATAAATCAATTTATAAATTACTGGAAATGACACAATGTCGAGTGACCTCCCTTTAAGTCATCTTAAAGATGGAAATCCATGATTTAATCAAAAATAAAATGAGTTAAACGTGACCAAAAATGGTGGAAAATGGGATTTTAGAAACCACAAAAAATAGTTAAAAGTTGTAAATTAGAGTGGATAAAAACAGACAAAAGGGTTCAAAGTGTCAATAGTGGCTTAAAAGTGGCAGAAATGGGGGAAGGGGGGTTGGGGTGATGTTTAAAAAGTAGGAACATTTAGTTTTAACTGGTAAATAATGGACATGACAAATGGTGAAGGTGATTAAATTGGCAAAAATAATGTTGAAATCTGGTGAAAAAAGGTTAAAAATGACAGTAATGGGTCAACATATGTGACATTAGGTGTAAAAGTGCTAGAAATGGTTTATAAGCACTGAACATGTCTGGAAAGTGAAAAAATATGTGTAGAAAAGACATTGAAATGTGATGTAGAAGTGTCAGAAATGTAGCAAAAATACATTAAAAAGAGCAAAAATATGGCAAGAAAAAGTGATGAAAATATGTTAGAATATGGTGAGTTTGGTGGAGTTGCAGAAAATGGTAAAAATAAGCAAAAATTGGCTGAAATTGTTTAAAAACTATTCTTAGTTTTTTGAAGGCATTTAGTGACCCCTTCCCAGTGTCTCGCAACTTCAAATGGGGTCCGGACCCCAAGGTTGAGAAGCCCTGCTTTAGTGGCAGCAGATGTTTCTAATATCTAATCATAAACATACCTCTAGGAACAGCCACAGCGATGCACACGGTCCATGTGACCTGATAGGAAGCGTCTGATTGGTCGATGATGTCACACTGATCTTCTAAATGTGATGAAGTCTGAAGGCCTCTGACATCTTCTCCCAGTCCTTCCTCCATGTCCTCCTGATCACAGCGATTCATCTCTGATAGACGATCAATAACCAAACACATGATTCAAGTAAAGCCTTGATTATGGGCGGGGCTCCTGAAGCACGCCCAGTCTGTACTATAAAATCTCCAAAGAACAATCTATGTCCTCAAGAAACAGAATATTTTTAAACAATTTGATCCCATGTTTTTATTTTTACCCTTTTTCTACAACTACACCAAACTCACCATATTTAAACCTATTTTTCATCACTTTTTCTTGCCATATTTTTGCTCCTTTTAACCTCTTTTCACCATATTTCATGATTATTTTTGTCAATTTAACCACATTTACCATTTGTCATGCCCATTATTTGCCAGTTTAAACTAAATGTTCCGATATTGACACTTTCAACCTTTTTTTTACCAACTTTTAACCAATTTTTGTGGTTTTTAAAATCCCATTTCATCACCTTTTCCACCATTTTTGGTCATTTTGAACCATTTTATTAGTGATTAAAACCAGGATTTCCATCTTTAAGATGACTATAATAATAATAATAAACATTCCTGGATAACAGTGGATATTATTCAGATGAATAAATAAAGGTTGAACATTTATTTTTGGGGTCACGGGCTGAAAGGTAAAAAGTGGTTTACAGGTTCAGTTATTTCTTTAAATCGTGTTAGCATGTATTTCTCAGAAAAGCATCACATGTAATGCAGCATCAGGTTAATCATGTTTCTTGTCATTTTAACAATGATGATGATGATGATGATCCACAGGCTGAGCTCTACAGGACTGAATAACTAAAGTGTGACACACTGTGAGGTCTCTCCTTTTGTTCCAGAAGCTTCAGTAGTTTTTCTGTTGGATCAGTGGAAACAGACCAAACTTAACACGCCTGAAGGAGCGTGGACCACACAGGACTGTGTCCAGAACCACAGAGGAACAGTTCCACCATCATCTCAGTCATTCTGAGACACACATTCATTTATTCTGTGGTATCCATCGTGTGTGGACATTTACCTTAAATTATTGTTTTAATGCATTCAACCTTTATTATTGTTCACCAATAAATGAACTGATCTGCAGCACAATCGTGAAATGATTTCAGTAAAAGTTTAAATTAATGGATAAAAAAACAAAACAATTATAATAAAGTTTTCATTGATTTAGTCAGAGATATAAAGAGTTCTGATATATCTACATATCAATACGTAAAAAGTAGCTCAATGAAAGAGTACATAGTTATTTAGTTTATTATTGGTCATACATATGATACTGTTCCTATGTTTAAATGCAAACATGTCAGAAACATTTGATTGTTGTCTGGTTATTTCTTTTATTGTAGTTTCTCAAAGTCCATTAATCATTTTAAAACTAAAAATAATAATTTACTCATTAACAGTTTGTAGAAATGTAATGAATTACTTTACTCATTTTGAAACGTACTTAAATACAAATCAAATAACTGATGTAGAAATATACTCAAATCATTACAAATACCCATAAAAGTAACTCAGTTACAGTAACATGAGTACTTGTAATCTATTACTTTCAGCTTTCAGTGTATCAGTAACTAAATATTACGTTAGAGGGAAACATTCTCAATATTATCATCTTTTGATGCTTTTTTTTAAAAAGATGTCGCTAACGAACTCGCTAACCAGCCACTGAAAAATGTTGAGTACAGAGGTAGATGTGTTTTTATTATTCAATAAATAAATAAATCTAATGTAAAATATTCCTACCTTGTTTTTCTTAAAGCTTTAAGAGAATCTGGAGTTTAAAAGAAGCTCAACTTTGATTTTCTTCACAGAAAAGTTTCAACATTAGCTCCGTCTGACAAACGGCAGGTCGCCATGACAACCACGGAAACGCCTTTACTTCCGGGTTTTTGTTTATCGTTTTATTATTTTTTTTAGTGAAACACAAGTTAAATTATATTTAATTAAGTTATATTGAACCATCATAATATATTAAAACTTAACCTCACGTTTAATGGCAACATTTGCAGATTATTTATTATTAATTTCTCATTTTTAATCCTGCTTCTTTTAAAACTTTTAAGATGTTTTCAGTAAAATCAGGAACAAATAAAGTCCAAAGGTTGAGTTTCTATAAGTTACATGTTTTATTGTTTATGGAGGTAAATTTGTGTCTTTATTATTCAATCAAAAAAAAAAAAAAAAAAACAGAAAAAAACAGAATAATAATTTCAATCAAAAGTAAGTCATTTCAAAGAAAGTGTTCAAACAAATGGAAAAAATAAAAATATTTGAGACCCAAATAATTTCATTTGAACACTTCTTTCTTTTATTGAAACGTTTTTTTTTTTTTTTGTTTGTTTAGTTTTTTTAAAATTGGAGTAAAAAAATATTATTTTTTTGTATCTGGGCCACACTATGTACATTTGTGTCTTATCAAAATTCAAATATTTATTCAATTCAATTTTATTTAGATCACAAAAATTACAACGAAAGGCAAAGCGCTTTCAAAATATAAAATTCATAATAAAAAGGGGGAAAAAAGTGTTTAAATGCAATTATATATATATATATATAGAATAATAAAAAGACAAATCTACCTCCGTACAGGAGAGGTTACATGTTCTCCACCAGAACCACACCAGTTTACACCTGGTTACAATTATGTGTGTGTGTTGGGGGCGGGCTCCTTCTTAGACACGCCCCCCCTCTCTCACACAGAATCAGTACTTTATACTTGTCACACACACTCTGTCCCAGTGTGTGTGTGAGGGAACCATGGTGTTCTGCAGGTCTGATGGTTCCTATAATGGACCCCACTATGGAGCCCAGTAGTGACCCCGGTGGTGACCCGTACGGGCGGCCCGCCCGGAGGACCCAGTGGATCGTCAGCACCCTGGCCTACCACTACGGTCTGGACCGGGGGGTGGAGAACGAGATCATCGTGCTGGCCACGGGCCTGGACCAGTACCTGCAGGAGATCTTCCATCATCTGGACTACCGGGGCGTGGGGAGGGTCCCTGTGGAGGACTTTAACATCCTGTGTCAGGTTCTGGGTCTGAACAAAGACCAGGACCAGGACCAGGACCAGGGGCGCACCCCCACCGAGCTCACGTTCAGACACTTCCACGCGCAGCTGTGCGGACACTTCAGCTCCAGGGCGGGGTGTCCCTATGAGACGGGCCGGCCCCTGGGGGCCAAGGACAGCCAGCACATAGAGACCCAGATCCGGCTCAGGAGCCCCCTGAGGAGGAGGGAGAGGAGGGGCTTAATGCGGACTGATGAGGGCTGCAGGCCGGGGCCCTGCTCCCGGGAGTGCTACGAGGAGATCGTGTCCCTGGAGGAGGCGGAGGACCGGATCAGTAAGATGGAGGAGGAGAACCAGAGTCTGAGGGAGCTGGTGGAGGACATGAGGGCCGCCCTGCAGAGCAGCGACGCCCGGTGCCTGGCCCTGCAGGTGGGTCCCCTGGTCTCACTGATCCGGATCAATGCGTTTACACACTTTTCAATAGTGATCAGATCGGATTCAGGATAGCTGATCAGATTAGATCACGTAATCCAGTCTTGGTTTTGATCCGGATCAAACCTTCAGATTATGTTTTCCAGAATGTTTTCGTAGGATTAGGATCAGTTTAATCCAGATTCTTTGGATTAAACTGATCCATCAGAAAAGTGGATTTTAGCCCCAAAATGTATTGAAGCTTTAAAAGGTAATTTAATAATAATAATAATAATAATAATAATTTAATTTGTAAAACACTTACCATTAACTAATCTCAAAGTGCTACAGAGACAAATTATACTATATTTATATCATACAGTATAGAATACAAGATATTCACTTTAAGTTTTTAATGTGATTATTCATCCATCAGCCTACAGTGATCAGATTAAATAATGATAATAACCTGAACAGCTTAATATTGACCACAAATTATATATTTAATTCTGTCACTAATTGATGAATATTTGTCACAATCAATATACATCAATTTTATTTAAAGTTTTGTTTATAGATTATTTTTCAGTGACACATGCAATGATTAAAAAACAAACAAAGGACAATAAATCAAAGGCATCACTGGTTTTTAGAATCAAAACAAATTCAAATCAGAAATAGTGTCTAAATGTTGATGCACGTCCTGGTCCTGGTTTTAGTTCTAGTTCTAGTTCTAGTTCTAGTTCTGGTTCTGGTTCTGGTTCTAGTTCTAGTTCTGGTTCTGGTCCTGGTTCTGGTTCTGGTTCTAACAGAATGCAGGAGGCTGGTCAGGGTCTCCAAAGGCTTGAAGAACCTTCATCAAACAAAGATGAGCTCTAGTTATCCAGATATGATGATCCTGATCCTGTAGTTTCTACATAAGTTTATAAAGTGACTTATTATGTTAGAAATATATTTAGTTAAATAAACATTTCCTAGTAATCCCTGCAATGAGCTAAAGTAGCGCTAGAGGTACACGTACCCATGGTTGAGAACCACTAGTGTAGATGACATTATGATCAGAGGTTATTGGTTTAAGACCTGCAGACCAGTAAAATGTGTACACACACATCCTTAAAATAAATTGGACGAGTCGATTATTGATCATTGATTTATTATTGATACATTATTTAGCTGTTGAAGAATGAACAGTAAATATTATTTAAGTGAATAATTAATGTCTGTGCTTACATCAGAGCTTTACACTAACTTTCTTTTTTTTTTGGAGCGGGTGGGGGTTGGGTGGGGGGTACAGCATAGACATATATGCTGATGAGTAGTTGACTTAACTAACGTATCGTAGGTTTGTATGAAGTAAAGATTGACAATGACTTGAGATATATTTGCTAAATGTTTTAATGTTTTAGTGACAATATTAAGTTTTTCTGCAACAATCAGTGGCTGAAATAACAGGTCATTTATTTTATATCATTTTAATAGAAGACATAACAATATCTTTTAAAATAACATTAAATCATAACAACAGGTTACATTTATTCTGTTTTTTTATTTTACAGAAATGCTGTACATGAATTAATTTAACAGTAACATAACCATCTTATCATCTGCATTATTTCACCCATGAATTAAATTCAGAGGGTCCAGCTCTGATAGTGGGGTCTCCTAACCCTCTTCCCCTGGTCAGGGGTCTGTAACCTTTACTCTACAAGGAAATGGAAACTTAAAAACAGTTTAAAATAAAATAAATTAACATCAATAAATAAAACATTATCTTCATCTTTAAATTCTTACACATCTCAGTTTACATGAACACAATATTTATAAAATAGATTTTTATAGTTAATGTATATGAAAGTCTACAAAAAGTAACATGAATATAATAACACATGATCATGTGATCAACACATGCTAATTACTCATTTCTTGCCACACATAAAACGTACATATTTAACCTGTACATTGGTGGTTAAATGAATCTGTTCCCACACAATTAAAATCTGTATTTTCTTATTAATAGACTCTGTAAAAAATAACTATTTATTTCAATAGTTTTTTAAAGCCATAGGGAGCCATTGTATAAGAGTCAAAGGGCCACAATAGGCCCCAGAACCACAGGTTGCAGACCCCTGCTCTGAGAGAAACACAGCTGAACATCTGTCCTGGTATCATAGTCCATCAGTTCTGGTCCCTCCATGATGATTCTGATTAGTGTGTACGCTTTATCGCTGAGCTCAGCACATTCTTCATTTTTACTGCTGCTCTCAATGTGAGCGTGAACTCAGTGATCGACTCGTTATGTCTGGTTCTGTTCACTGTGTGTACTCCAAAGGAGCTCATTGGTGTTTATACTCTAGGGTGGGAACCTCTGTGTACCTCACGATACGATACGCAATACAAAGTTCACGATAACGATTATCTCACGATATGATGATTCTGCGATTATCAATATAATGGTCAGAAATCAATCTACGATAATCTATGACATAACAAGAAAAAAAAAGATTAGGTGAAAAAAATAAAATAAAAACTTAGCGCGAGCATATCGATAATCAATCCTGTGAAAAATATTGTGATATATCACCGCAATCACCGTTGCATTACCTGCTGCCAAGGTGTGTGTGTGTGTGTGTGTGTGTGTGTGTGTGTGTGCGCACTAGCGCTAGCAGAAGAAACTTTATGAAAGGTTTTACGTCTCTGAGTGTTTGTCATCCTTCCTGATCCATCAGATATAGACAACTGTTTAATAGATCAGACATAGATATATACTAACATTCTAGTCATACTAACGTATGTGATGGAGGTAGTTTAACGAGGTCAGATGGTGTGTTCACTGACATCTAGTGACCAGGAGTTTACGTACCGATAGTTGCAACATTACATGGTTTTTTCCATTAAAAACATGATTAAGAAAATTGATTTTGACATTTCTTGGATCAATACAATAATCGTGTGGTGAAATGTTGTGATATATTGCTGATTCAATATTTTTTTTACACCCTTAATTAGTATTGGGTATTGGTTGGGTTTTATCCGTTACCGGTACCTAATCTGTATTTTTAAATGGTTCTGGTGCTTAAATGGTGATTAAACTAGTTCTTATACACTTTGTCAAAATACATACCCTTTATTTTCAGTGCCAAATTGAACACAATATTACCTTAAATATTATATATACAAGTAACATATGGAAATAATAAATAAAGAAAAACATTTAAAATATGTCAAATAAAACAATATTATATTAAACTATATAATACTGGAGATGAATATTGTTATCATTTTATTTGTCAATAATCATTAATAGCCTTTATTTAATTTTTTTAAAACTATAAGGAGCCACTGCAAAAGAGTGAAAGAGCCACATGTGGCTCCTGAGCCACATGTTGCAGTAAACCCTGAGCTAGCTAATCTGTAGCATTCCTGTGTAAATGCTAAACTGTGCTTTTAAATCTGGTGTTAAAGTTTAAATTCAACATTTTGTTTACAAACATGACTGGTTATGAGCTCAACGTTAAACAGAAAGTCAGCGGACTCTGAGTTGAAGTATAGACATAGTTCATATGTTGTGGTCACGTGTTGAATGGTAACGGTGTTTGCTAGCTTATCATTAGCTGGCATTAAATTACTAGACTGACCTGAGGAGTAAAGGCTGCTGTGTCATCATCTGTGATGATGTCCACCACACTAACAGCGCTGGGAGCGGGACTCACTTCAGTTTGTCTGAGGGGGGTCTGAGGGGGGTCTTCACTGGCTGCTCTGGGTGACGTAGGTTATCAATCACGGTGCATTGTTCAGCTTTTAAGTAAACTCCATGTGGTCTTTGATCCTCTCACTATGAGATGAACAACGGGTTCTGAATCTGATGAGTAGCGGCACTGACGTCACCATCAACAACTGGGTGGGCGGGGCACCGAAATGTTTGTTCTTCTTTTGTCTGTTATTACCGTTTACGTCGGAACCAGTGCCATATTGGTACCCAACCCTGGCATTAATACATTATGATTTCTGGTTTTCTTGTGTGAAATCTGTGGCCCATTTGACATTAAACTGGTCTGTATTTGACCCTGAACTAAAATACTTTAACAGTCCTGCATTAGAGCGTTAAAATGTAGAGGTCACGTTTACCAATATTTTAAAGTTCCCACTCTTTGCTTCATGTATAAAATGTTTTCATTCTAAATCTATCGTAAAGTAGTCATCATGATAAATTATTTTAGAGTATTTCAAAGTATTTTCTTATTGCTACTGTTGTTTCTCTGCTAGCTAGCTAGCTAGCTAACGGTATGTGACTTCCTGTGTTTGCTCCTATCAGGTCGGGCTGTGGAAAAGTCACTCCAAACATCCAACAGACGACGGATGTTTCATTTCACGCCACAGACAAAGTGTCCATAAAATGGCCGCAGACTCCGGCTTGAGAAACAGTGAGGAGAACCTGAAGAGTCTCCAGAAGCTCATCCAGGAGATTGAAGTTCTGCACAGCTCCAGGGACCAGCAGATGGAGGAGGCCATGGTGGGCAGTAGAAGACTGGAGGAGGAGCTTCTGAGCTCCAGGGAGACGTCAGCAGCTCTGGAGGACAGTAACCGTGCTCTGAAGAAGGAGCAGGTGGTGATGAGGAGGAAGGTGGAGGAAGCTCGACAGGCTCTGCTCAGTGGACTGAGTAGAGTTAAGGACCTGGAGGCCAGAGCCAATCACGTTCCTGCTTTACAGAGACACATCCTGCAGCTGGAAGCAGAGCTGCTCTACCACAGGTACCATTACAATTATTATTATTATTATTATTATTATTATTATTACAGTAATTATTATTATTATTATTATTACAGTAATTATTATTATTATTATTATTATTACAGTTATTATTATTATTATTATTATTACAGTTACTATTATTATTATTAGTGTTATTATTATTATTATTATTATTACAGTAATTATTATTATTATTATTATTATTATTATTATTATTATTATTACAGTAATTATTATTATTATTATTATTACAGTAATTATTATTATTATTATTATTATTACAGTAATTATTATTATTATTATTATTATTACAGTTATTATTATTATTATTATTATTATTACAGTTACTATTATTATTATTAGTGTTATTATTATTATTATTATTATTATTATTATTACAGTAATTATTATTATTATTATTATTATTATTACAGTAATTATTATTATTATTATTATTATTACAGTTACTATTACAGTTTTTCACACATCTCTATTTGTTCTAAGAAATTCAACAAAATAGTATTTGAGGTTTATTTGATCAAACTCACCTGTTTACCAGAGTTTTAGCCTCTGAAAAGTCACTTTCTGAGCAGTTCTAAAAACAGGCTGTTTTGGGGCCTTCATGCATATTCATGAGTGGGCGTGTCTATAGACGCTGACTCCACACAATAGCTGATAACTAGTGATTTTTTTTTTGCTATCCACACACTTGTTATTATTTGCAGCACAGAAAAACTGCACATTACAGTAAAACACATGGATATTAAAGCAGTTATTGTGAGCCAGACAAACACTGTTTCAGGGTGTGCGTGCAGCAGCAGCGGAATCAGTCAGCTGCTTCAAACACTCATCTTCTCTACTACTGACTACAGGAATAGTCCATTCAAGGTGATAGTCACTTTCCTCTAACCGCTGCATTGCATTGCGTCACAAACATGTCAGATCATCTCTGTATACGAGGCGGTATAACGGCTACTAAAAATGGAACTGCTCCCACTGCTCCTCAGGGAAGGATTACATACAGAGAACACATTTAGTGTATATAGATTTACATATATGACAATAAAGTATAATATATATTCTGTATTAAACCACAGTGTTTGTTTTAGCTGTGAGGTAGTTTGAGAGGGTAGGAGGAGCCAGTTTTCTCAGGAGGAGGAGCTTCCCCTAGGTTACGTCACCTCGCCAGAAAAAGTCCAACTGTCCTGTTTGGAGCTGATTTTTTTTACAACATGTGGAATAACAAGAGAGTGAGAAAACAGAATTTTTTACACTTTGTCCCTCTGAACGAGGCTAAAGGATGTTTATCACTATAGCAACACCATTATAAAGTACATTTTTCATAATAATGTCCATAACGTCTGTTTGGTTTTAATAACTTGACTCTGACTGTTGACCACGTCAAAGAAACCAAAGTTGGTTTGGATGGTTTTCCTTCAGGTCCTGTGTGTGTGTGTGTGTGTGTGTGTGTGTGTGTGTGTGTGTGTGTGTGTGTGTGTGTGTGTGTGTGTGTGTGTGTGTGTGTGTGTGTGTGTGTGTGTGTGTGTGTGTGTGTGTGTGTGTGTGTGTGTGTGTGTGTGTGTGTGTGTGTGTGTGTGTGTGTGTGTGTGTGTGTGTGTGTGTGCGTGCGTGCGTGTCATCATGGTGTGAGGTATAATCTGCTGCTGCTTTAAACTCATCATTTTGGTTAAAGTCAAGTTGTTATTGGACAAGTCCAGTGAAACGCTGTCACGTTAATGTTTATCTCTGTCTGTTGTTCCTGTTTCTACCTTTAATCAGTGACTAACTCTGGCTGAGACAGACGACACACGTGTCTGAATTAATGTGCCCCCCCCCCCACAACCAAGCTCCAGTATCCCTTATATTTTAATATAGATGTACAATAAATGTAAAATATCCACTTATCAACCACTTACTAAATACAATAATGTGATTATAATCTGGTAGGTCGACCTTTATTAACACTAAAATACTGTAAACATTCCTACTAGGGCTGGTGATATGAACCAAAACTCATATCTTAATATATTTGATCAAAATGGTGAAATATGATATAAATCTAGATAATTTTATTAAATAAAGTCTGACGAGAAAGACAATTCTGGGTTAAATTTACTGATGCTAAATGTTACACAGACATTTATTAACAAACAGCTGATCAATATGTGACACTTATTAATCATCTAACTGAGCTTTACATGTTGTTCTGAGAAGTAAAAGCAGAGACTCCTAAAACTAGTATTTTATACACAATAAGCTATAATATATATATATATATATATATATACAGTACATACGGAAAGTATTCACGGCGCTTCGCTTTTCCCACATTTCATCATGTTACAGCCTTATTCCAAAAGGGATTCAATTCATTTTTTTCCTCAAAATTCTACACATAATAACCCATAATGACAACTTAAAAAATTTTTTTTAAATGTTTACAAATTTATTAGAAATAAAGAATGAAAATATAGTATAGTAGTGAGTGTTGTCTTTTTTTATTCCTCCTCCTCTCCATCGATGTTCGTGTCATCCTTCTTCCCTGCAGATTTCATTCCCAGACGTTGTTTGCGTTCCTCCAGTTCAAAAGAAAAGTTCATCTTCTTTCGAAGTTCTTGTTATCTTCAGAAAGTTTTCTTAGCATACGAAGGATTAGAAAGGCACATACCCCCATCATTAGCAGGTCAATGATCATGACCCCTAACAGGTAGAGGTCCTCCACATCTTCCACTGAGAGGATTGAGAGGCACAGCATTTGGGTTTTTCCTTTTCCATCCATGACGTAACCACTCGGGAATGTCTCTTTTGGACACGCTGGTTCGTGTTGTTGTGATCTTCTGTTCGTGAAGATTGAGTCAATTGTGTTCAATGACCAGTTGATAAATTCCATCTCGTTGATGTGTTGATCTCGTATTCGTGTAAGAATGTGTTCCAAGTTTTTTCTTTATATCTAGTCAAGTTTGTTTTGTCTCTACATCAAGGTTATTCCAGCTGGTAATAGCTCTGTTGACAGTGCTGTATTTTCCAATGTTAGATTTAACCCTTTCTTGTATAAACACATTATTATGTCTTAGTTCATAAGCAGTTTGTTTGTATGTGAAACGTTTTTGTATTTGATATGGGAGTGTTTTAAGTGAGGCCCTAAATGCTAGAATTTGTGTGTTGTAGTGTATTATTTCTTGCAGTTTTAGGTATTTGGCCTTTTCAAATAGTTCATTTGTGTGTGTGTTGTGTGGTGCTTTATATAGAATTATAATTGCTTTTTTTTAAAGTTTAAATAAAGGTTCAAGATCCGTTTTGTAGGTGTTTCCCCAGATTTCTGAGCAGTAATTTAAATGTGACCCAATAAGGGAAGAATAGATTGTCTTCAGTGATGTGGTTTGTAGTATTTGTTGTCATTTCCATAGGATGAAGCTGCTTTTAGCAACTTTGTTTTTAACTACTTGTATGTGTTTTTTCCAGGTCAGTTTCTCATCTATCCACACTCCTAGTGCTCTATATTCTTTTACTTGTTCTATTATATCCATGTCTAGTTTCAGTCTAATATTTTCTGTTATTTTTTTATTTCCAAAGCTGATGAATTTTGTTTTGCTAACGTTTAGGGCTAGTTTATTTACATTGAGCCATGTTTGGATTTTTGATAGTTCCTCATTCGTCGTTTTTATTAGAGTTTTAATGTCTTTACCTGATCATAGGATGGTTGTGTCGTCTGCAAACAGCGTTAGTTTAAGGCAATTTGAGACTTTGAAAATGTCGTTTATATATAGAATGAACAGTTTTGGCCCTAAAATCGAACCCTGTGGTACACCACATTGTATGGTTTGCCATATTGATATGTTTTGTTCAACGTCCACATATTGTCTCCTATTTCTCATATAACTTTTAATTCAGTTTAAGGCGTTGTGGCTAATGCCGTAGTTTTGAAGTTTTTCTTCCAGAATATCATGGTTTATTGTGTCAAATGCTTTTTTAAGGTCCAAAAAAATGCCGAATACAAATAAATAATTTTCTAATGCATCTCTTATATTTTCCGTGGTATCAGTTATAGCCATTGCTGTTGAACGTCCTTTTCTGAACCTATATTGGCCTTCGTGTAATATATTATTCTCTTCTATGAATTTGTCCAGCCTTTTCATGAACAGTTTTTCTAGAATTTTTGATAACTGAGGTAATATTGAAATAGGTCGATAGTTGGTGAAATCTCGTTTGTCTCCACTCTTGTGGATCGGTCTGATTTTTGTGATTTTCATTTGGTCTGGGAAAATACCATTTTTGAATGAGAGATTGCTGATATATGTTAGCGGTGGTGTTATTTCAGCTGTTATAGTTTTTAGTAGACTCATAGTTAGATTATTAACGTCTCTGGATTTTTTTGAATTACAGTTTGTAATGATTACTTTCACCTCTGCTTCCGTTACTGCTTCAAGTGTTAAATACTTATCATTCTCTATATTCTCATTGTCAAAATGGTTCTATTTAAGTGTTGGATGTTGATAGATTCCTCTCCCAGTCTCCATTCCAATATTTATAAAGAAATTATTAAGTTCTTCTGCGATTTTTTTCTTATTGTATTCCTTTAAGTTGTTTATTATAAAGTGATCTGTGGCTTCTTCTTTGCTTTTACGCATAGTTATGGAATTTATAATTTCCCAAGGTTTTTGATTTTTGTTTTTATTCTCTTTTAATTGTTTTTCATAATATTCTCTTTTCTTTTCTCTTAGGAGAGTGTTGACTTTGTTTCTGTATTTTTTGTATTGTAGTTCTGTTTTCAATGTTTTATCTTTAAGATATTTTTTATATAATGTATTTTTTTTTGCATGCGTTTGCTAATTTTTTATCAATCCAGGGTATTGTGTTTGTCTTACGGTTGATTGTTATTTGTTTCAAAGGGCAGCATTTATCATATATTGTAGTTATTATGTCAGTGAATGTGTCATATGCTCTGTTCACCTCCTGTTTTGTGTAAACCTCCTTCTACGTTTCTTTTCTTATCTGTTGTTTAAAGTTTTCTAGCTGTTTTTCTCCTTCCAATATGTAATGCTAATTAATTATGCTAATTAATGATACTAATAATTAATGCTAATATGTGCACCTATTACATTTAAAACTCCTACAGAACACCATCTGTAGCACCAGCTGCTCCACAGTGAGCAGACGTTGTTCAGACGTTCCTCAGGCTTTTCTCTCTCATCCATTGATGCCGTGATGGTAAATAATTCATCCCCACAAAGGCTCGAGGAGCTCCATTGATTGTCTGACTGTCGTCATCAATCTCCACTCATTCCTTTCACTCAGTCTGCTCCCACATGAACAATAGCACACAGGAAAGCCACGACTGTGGATCTTAGCAACCATGAGTTCTCCCTCCCTGACCCCCACACTAGCTAGAGCATCAGACGCTGAGGAAGCTGTTCCAGGTGCTGCTGGGTTTAAACCTATAGTGTTTACTTTGTAATGCTTCCACAGTGAAATTAAAACAGGAAAAGTGATGAGCTAAGGTTCAGCTTCATTAACTTGTTTTCCTCCAGGAAGAGAAAGAGCTGCTGTGTTCCTCTGAGGATCTCCATTCATATATTAACATGCTAACAGGGTTTAAAACCATGTTTGTTCACCTGCTGCAGCAGAGTTACTAATGGCCTCACTGTGCAAACCATAACCAGCCCAAACACGCTGGAGACGCCTTATTTAAACTACAAACGTTTGTGTACGTTGAGGATAAACATGTTCCAGAATTACAGCAAACAATCTAAAAAACCATGTGGGAGAAGAAGAAACAGCAGATGAAGTCAAGAAAAGATGGAAAGATGGAAAGATGGAAAGATGGAAAGCTGGTGCCTATTTCCATTTGAAAATGATGAATATCTTCCTTCCTAAGTTCCATTTAACCACCATTAACTAAATACCCACAATCTAATGTATTGTGTATGAAGTAATCTTATTAATTGATCCTGGTCCAACTCTCAACAATTTAGTCAAACTATTGAAATGTGTGGTATTGTTGTAAAATGTCAGGGTGACTGCCCTCTATGGGTCCTTCTGAGGACTGTCCCTTTAAAGGTACAGTCTGCGACTCTCAGACCCCTCCCTCCCCACTGCTCTCTTGCCCTGCTTCCAAACTTTCCAAAGTCCCTCCCTCAGAGGAGCTAACAAGCTAATGTTAGCCCGATAGCAACATCACAGTAATATAACATGCTCTGTTAAAAGCATATTACTGCAGTGCTTCTCTCTCTCAATGTGCACACACCTCAGCAGCAGCAACAACACAGTATCACTTACAGCAGCCAAATGGAGTCTGCTGCGTTCACATGAAAAACACATGCACCACAGATTTCTAGTGTAACAATTATAAATCAAACATAATGTAAATCAAGCAGCAGTAATTACCTTTCTAGGAGAAAAGTGGGGGACTCAATGAGTCTGTTTTTTCATACAAACTACTAGTTTGATGTAAAGCTGTCCTTACATAGTGACAGCTTTAGCAAATATGACAAAAAGTCACTTTTATAAGAGTTGCAGACTGCACCTTTAAGGGAGCCATGGTAACGTGAGGACATAGAAGCTGTGTTTGAGCTTTCACTGCTTACAATAAACATGCAGCGTGACGGTCACGAGTGGTTTTGAGTCCTGTTTATAACGTTATCGACCCGCGGAGAACTCTGGATCTCTACAGCACACACACACACACACACACACACACACACACACACACACACACACACAGTGTTTTACTGAGTATTATGCCTGTCATAGAGCTTCTTACTATGGGGACCATGTCCTTAGCAATATGGTAGCTACTGCTTTGGTAATCTCGTCCCACTTTCATAAGGCACAGCACGAGTCATTGAAGCTTTCAGCGTTCTTGGTTGAAAGTGTCTGGAGGTACGTTAAACGTAGCCATAGTCCTACCAGGTAGCTAAAAATAAATGAGCTACGCAGAACTTTAAGCCACGTGGTGCACCTATCACGTGACCAAAACTGGCCAATGGCAGCGCTGCGTATCCATTGAGTGGCAGTCTATGGATACGTTTAACGTACCCGTAGCGGTGGGGGGCGAGGTTAAGAAGGACAGATAGAGGAGAAAAAAGCATACTGGCGTCTCTACGGAAGAAATTTTAATGTTACGTTGCTTATATCAATATTACGATGAGTCCTATGCTATATCTCCTAGATAAATACATATAGCCATATTTATGAAAAACTCAATATATCGGCCAGCCTTACTAGTTAGCATAGCATAGATTGTTCTTTGGAGGTTTTATAATGTAGAGTGGGTGTGGCTTAACTACCCCAGGAGCACCGCCCATTTTCAAGGCATTTTTTGAATCTTTTTTATTACATTTGATGTGATGAAAAAGGCAAATACATCCTTATATATTTGTAAAGTTTAGATACAATCATTGTCTAGTGGCAGAAAATAATCACACAAACTAATGATAAAGTTGTTTTTGTATCCAATGAATTAAATAATGAATCATTTTGAACTTCTATTTCTAAAATCCAAAACAAATATTCTGCTTTCTTTACATTTTCACTTAAAAACAATCTCTTACTGTGAGTTGTTAGTTCTCTACATAATGATTTTAAAGCTTTTATTATTTTACGCCCTCTATATAATTCTAGATAATGTGTTTAAGTGGTAACATGTTCAGTCAGGCTGAATGATTATAAAACTGTGTGAAAAGCTTCAAAGTGAGGCCCACTGGGCCCTGGCCTCATGTAGGGGGCGCCGCTGAGCACAAAGATTCTTTTACAAATCTAAATAATCCTTTAACTGCTTCCATGGAGTGACCTTTGACCTCCCAGCTGCACTCACTGTGTGTGTGTGTGTGTGTGTGTGTGTGTGTGTGTGTGTGTGTGTGTGTGTGTGTGTGTGTGCGTGTGTGCGCGTGTGCGCGTGTGCGCGTGTGTGCGTGTGTGCGTGTGCGTGTGTGTGCGTGTGTGTGCGTGTGTGTGCGTGTGTGTGCGTGTGTGTGTGTGTGTGTGTGTGTGTGTGTGTGTGTGTGTGTGCGTGCGCGTGCGCGTGCGTGCGCGTGCGCGCGCGCGCGTGCGTGTGTGTGGCTCTGAGGGATCAGACAATTGGAAGCACAACATCAGAACAGAGGAGGAAGGCTCAACATCTGGAGGAAGAAGAAAACACTCCAGTGTTTGTTCATGAACTGCAGAGAAACAGCTTCATCCTAGTGCTGCACACAACACAACATGTGTTTCATTATCCACAACATCTACATGTGTGTCTATCTTCACCACACATTTCTAAGAGCGTTAGAAGTGAAAGAATGTCTAAAGGTGTTTCACACCCAACGCAACTTCAGCAACTGAGGGAAAATACTTTGCTATTTTTCACCCATTTTTATTTGTTCAAAGAACTCCCAAAAACATAGTATTTGAGGTTTATTTTCCCAAACTTCCCTGTTTTCCAGAGAAAATGGGCTGTTTTGGTGCCGACTTATGCATATTCATGAGTGGGCGTGTTTTCAGCCAAAAAACTGCACATTACAGTAAAACACATGATATTTAAATGGCTATTGTTATTGTGAGTCCGTCTCAGCGTTTCATTGTATGTTTATCACAGCAGCAGGAGTCATTCAGCTGCTTCAAACACTTACCGCAGCGTTAAGCTGCTGAGTCACTTGCTCCTCCTCCTCATCTCTACTCACCACAGGAATAGTGCATTTAAGGTGATCATCATTTTTGTGTCTCATTGTGTCACAAACACGTCAGATCAGCGATACGAGGCGATAGAACAGGAAATAAAAATGTTTCTGCTCCAGGCGCTACAGCGTTGCTTCCCACTGCTCCTCAGGGAGGGGTTTAATGCAGAGAACATATTTAGTGTATGTAGCTTTACATATATAATAATTAAGTATAATATATATTACTTTTTACTAGAACAGCAGGTTACACAGAAGGGCCTGAACACATATCACTGCACCAATGCACCGAACCACAAGATGCGCTGGAAACCACAAGAGTGGAGTACACCTCCACATGAACAAATAGTGCACACACTACAGTGTTCACTGTGGAGGCGTGGCACCAGCAGCATGAACTTCCTGGAGTGGGCTGTTCAGATTTAGTGACGTCATAAGAGTTTGAACTGGAGGAAACTCAGGTCAGAGTCGCTGGAATAGTGTGAGTCGTGTCTCTTGAAGGTCGATTGAGGCTGTGACCTTTACATTGATTTAGAATGAAATGTAGTCACGTTCAGTGGTGGACTTGGTCTGAATGGGTGGAGAACATTTCATCTCCTTGGTTTGTCTGGGTTTGAGTTCAGAGAAATACTTCTGATCTATGAGATAACCAGTTACTGTAAATAGTTACTGTAATTAGTTATTGAAGTACAGAAACCAGACGTAGAGGTTCTCATCTATGGGTTAAATGTAGAGTGCTCACAAACTTCTTCCTTCTCTCTTTGTTCTTTACCAACATTCAACAATGGAGCAGCAACAAGTTGTCCTGATTTTAAAGCTCTGGTTTGGGCCCTCACCGGGTCTCCTCATCACCCACAATGCCGTGCACTCTACATAATCTCTGATACTTCCTGTGTTTGATCTGCTCTGAGAGCAGTTGTGTTCACACTGAACCTAATCACTCTAGACTTTGATTAGAAACGCTCTGAGACCCACAGATACAATCACTGTAGAATTGTCCTGTTTGATCCGCTCTGGACGTGGTTTGTGTTCACACAGACCAAATGAAGAGGACTATCAGACCATTCTGCATAATAAATGACATTTTAAAGGGTTTGGTTCTCCCCTGCTGGGGGACACACATGTAGAGACCTATGTGGTCTTTACAAGACTCCACACTGTTCCTCAGACTCACTATAAGACCTACAGCATTGTGTGAAGCTGATGCTACATTTCCAATAAATATTGTAGATCTCACAGATGATGCTTTTCTAAATCTTTCTGAAGCCAAACTGGATCATTCTGAGGTTTTCTCTGACTTTCCTTGAAGGAGAACCTGTAACCATGCCCTCACTCATCATGAATATGCTTCCTGAGAAAAGAGCAGCTTAGTCTTCCTCCTCCTGCTGGCCATGATGAAACCTTCTCATTTAAACTGATCTTTAAAAGCTCAGACATTGTGTCTGATCTAAGGCTGTTATTGGTCGATCTGACTGTGGAGCTGAAGATGGAGGAAGTTTGATCCCAAACAACCAAACCAACCTCTGTACACGTACGTTTACAGCATTTCTTTCTTTTTGTTCTGTGCTTATCTTCTTATTCATTATTTATTTCCAAGCCTGGATTTAATGTTGACCAAACGCTGCCTTTGATTCCAGTGGATCTATATATGGATTTAATGAACCTAAACCTGGTCTGTTTTAACTTTCTACAGTACAACAAAGCAGTGCCTCAAAGGCTCAGCTGATTTATATCACACTCACACATACAGTATTTAATAATGAGAGCATGTGATTGTGTAACTGTTTTATTAGCCACATGAAGGCAGAGGGAAACATCAGGCAGATGTTTGAGTCTATGTGGAGCTCTGATTCTTCTTCTTCTGTTTCTAGTTTGCTTTTAATCAACAGTTCTTTTAATTAAAGTTGGTGACAAACTGAACAACAGCAGAAGTAAGAGACAAACATCTAGTTTATTAATCCATGGAATATTTAGGTTTCCCACCGAAAGTGTCACCAATGCCATATTTGGACAGATGAGCTTTAAAGACTGGTTCCAGTCATCTAATGGAACCATTCTGATTTATTGGAGAACTTAATGACCCTCCACAGTTCTCCGTCATCTGGTCCATATCTCCACAGAATCAAGCTGTAAACTGTCACTACTTGGATGACGGACTTCATTTATTAATCTGAGCTCTGAGACTTTTTAATATTGTTTTAAAGACAGATATTTTAGAAGAACAAATTATTGTTAACTTCTGTTTCCTCTGATTTGATTATGAAGAGATTTTTAAAAAGAGGATAATTTTCTTACTGATATAGTGTATGTTTATGTTTAAATGAGTGTCGAACACTGAGATCACACTCGGCCTGGGCAATATATTGAGATTCCTATTTTGCTGATATAGAAAATTACAATATCACCTATATCAATATTTATTTGTATAGCTTATTTTGTGTTAAAATACTGACTTTAAGAGTTGTTGGTTCTTTCTACAGTGAATGGAACAAAAGGAAGGATTGACTTTGTGGATGCTCCTCACTGAGGATGTTCTGAGTTGTTGTTGTTGTTATTTTCTCTGTTTCTGTGTTTCCAACACAAACAACAGATGTGCTGTCGTGTCATGAGATATATGTTGTTGGAGAGTATGGAGGCTATAGTAAATAATGTTTATGTTTCTTTAATGGTGTTTATGATGGTGATTTTGTTAGATGATAAATACTTGTTCATGTGGATCTTGTTGGGTTTTTTCTTTCTTATTATGAATTTTATATTTTGATAAACGCATTGAGATGATTTTGTTGGAAATTGCTTTATACAAATAAAGTTGATTTAAATTGAATTAACACTTGACAGGAGAAACATATGAAATTGTCATTGGTGGTCTGGATTTGCAACGTGCCTACCCAACCCTAGTGGTCACGGTACGTCATCTGTTTGTTGTTGTGTTTATAACACATACCGCGTTCTTGCGCGATTATGTAAATATTGCAAGAACTCCTCGGTCTTGTGACATCATGTCGACTGAGACCGGACTTCGTCGTGGCACACTCAAAACGCAACCGGTGGGGATTGGCGGACGGCTTCCATAGAACAGACCTCAGTAGAACCTGTGAGTGCATCTCTACAGAATAAAGAAGATATATGTCCTATAGACGTGTATCTTTGTGTTTATGTGGCCTATAGATGTATGTCTGATGTGTGTATCTTTGTTTAGATGTGTGTCATTGTACAGTATTATTGTGTCTCTTTGTGTGTCGTTGTGTATTTTTCTGTGTGTGTATCTTTGTATGTACCTGTGTGTCGATTTGTTTCCTTGTATATGTGTGTGTCTGATGTGTGTTTGGTGTGTGTATCTTTATGTGTTCTTCAGTATTGTTTGTTCTTTCTCAGCTGTAATTAAAACACACTTAGTTTCACCAAATGCTGCTTTTTACAAAGTTTTTTCTGGGGTCCAAAGGTCTCCATGACGACCTGTTGTTCTTCTGATCCTGTCTTCTGCTGCACCCCCCCCCCCCACACACACACACACACACACACCGTGGTCAGTCTGACCAGCATGTTTAATGTTTTTTTACTCCACGCTGAGCCTCAGGCCTGCAAACGGTCAATCGCCCTGAGCGCGCTCACTTCCTGCTCCTTTTTTTTCAACATCTGGAAACACTTACCCTGTGATTTATGACGACTCGTTCTCAGATTTCCCTGGACACAGCAGAGCAGACGGAGAGAAAAAACCTAGAAACCTCACAGCGTTACACAGCTAGTGGCAGCCTTTGGCTTTTTATCACAGACATGTTAGCATGATAGCATGTTAGCATGTTAGCGCTCTATTCTCACCTTTAAAAAACATCATGTAATCAGCTTTAGCATTGACCCACTTCACAATAAAACTTCTGAAGTCTGTTTCCACTTACTCCGCCCTCCAACATCACAGGCCTCTATAAAATGATCATGGAGCTCGTAGATGTAGCGTAACGCACGCCGCCCTGTGTCACATGATCTGTTCTGTTGGATGTGGACTTTTCTCAGACTTTTCTGTGCAGGTCTGAGGAACACTTTGTTTTACTGTCACAGTGTAACATACTGTAGAAGCTTACACAAAGGGGGCAGGTGGAGCATTGCAGTTTTTCCAAATTAATTCAAAACAATACAATTGTCAATATTAATTTACATAATATGCAAATATTTATTGTGCCATGAAATAGTATTTACTGTATTACTGTTGGTGCCAGGCAGTATTAAATGGGGGGCATAAAAACACTTTGTTCTGAGAAGCAACAGTGCCCCAGCTGTTCATGTATGGTACTGCAGTGAAAACAAAGCAGAAAGATTTTATCAGGAATTTACAACATAAACAATGCGTTGACGAACATTTTAGTAGTAGTAACATTAACAATTATGTTTCAAATCATTTTACATTATTGTTTATGTTACACACATTGTGGTTGGTGTGCATCTCTAGACGGTCTATATTTTTAACTCTATATTTTTGACAAGAATCTATGTGTCGCAGAGAACAAACTGTTTGACTTGTTTTCCTTTCAGGTCTGATTTTTCCAAACGGCTTCACTCGAGCAGCATCAGAGCAGAGCAGTCGCTGAGAGTGAGCAGCAGCAGCCGAGGGCAGAGGTGCTGCTCTGACAGACGACACGATCGCTGCTCACCAACGGGACGAGCCGAGGCAGCTCCAGACAAGAGTAAGACTCGCTTTTCTTTCAGAACTCTGCGTATGAACCAGGAACTAGTCTGTTTTAATCACCTGGGTTAGTGAACGTGTTTATATCCTGCTTCGTAGTACAGCTGCTCTGTGACAGAGAATGTTTGGTTTGGTGAAGCTAATGGAGAGATACCAGGATATACTGATCCAGGATATACTGATCCAGGATATACTGATCCAGGATATACTGATTCAGGATATACTGATCCAGGATATACTGATCCAGGATATACTGATCCAGGATATACTGATTCAGGATATACTGATTCAGGATATACTGATCCAGGATATACTGATTCAGGATATACTGATCCAGGATATACTGATCCAGGATATACTGATCCAGGATATACTGATCCAGTTGCATAGTTTGGGGGATTTGCAGCTGAAGCAACAATACTTTAATGTTTCTATGAAGTGAGATTACTGAGTAGAGGTAACTATGTTTACCGTAGGGCTGCCTTTGATTGAATAAGTGTCAGATGTTGTCGTCATGGCGATGATGTGTTTGTGTGTCCAGTGGAGGAGCAGCTCTTTAGATCCGTTGAAGGCCAGGCTGCGTCTGATGAAGAGGACGATAAATGGACAGGAGATCAGCAGAGACAGGTGGACGAGGTGAAGAACATCCTCACCAGGTTGTCCTGCTGTGGAGACAGGTATCAACCATTGATTTATTGTATTTACACTATTTTGGTTTGTTTTTGCCGTAGAACTGCTTTATTTTAGATTCTAATAAACTACTTTTTATGTTGAAGTTTATATAAAATATAGTTTTTCTGGTTCTTGTTAAAATAAATGCACATAGACATCACACTTTAAATTATAATGCTGCACATTTTGAATGAAATTAGACACTATACACAACTTTTAAATTGAATCTAATGTACATCATGTGATAACTTGATAAAAAAAATTGAATCACTGCCATCACTACGTTTCCTTCAAAGTAAAGGCACTGTTTTATTCTCCTGGTAAAAACATGAGGCTTGCTACCCACTTTTGGGTCCCAACCCATGAGTTTAGAACCCACAGAGTTGTCTTATGTTTGGACATTGTTTCACTTTAAATAAAGCAAAGACACCATTGTGTCAGGGAGATGTTTCTATTACTGTTGAAAAATGTAAATATCTGAATAAAAACACCTAACTTTAGAAAAAGTTTTTATTTTTCCACGAGGAGGTTTTTCATATTAAATGTAATGTTAAAGCTCAATGGAAACACATTAGACTTTGAAAAAAACATGTAATGGAAAGCCAGCTAGTGATTGATCTATAGTCTACCAGAGGTTTATTCTATAAAGTAGGTTATGTTCAAACTCTGAGTATGTTCAGGCTCAAATGAGGGAAACTCTGAGTATCTCATTCATAAACGTGAGGTTTGTTTATCTCTGAGTATGTTACCATAGCAACATTGTCCATGAACTAAACCTGGTCACTGACAGGTTTTATCAAAGAAACCCTGGGTTTCTACCTGGCTCCGCCCACCTGAACACTTTAATGAACCTTAACTTTTCTCTGAAACACATTAGTGACATCACACACCACAGACGTGTTCACATCATTAATAATGTTGTGTTGATTTATGTTTTTTTTTTTTTTTTGTGCTAACTAATTTTCTTTCTAACATTGTAGATGTAGATCATTTAGTGAAACACACTGAGAGGTTGATCTACATTAAAACATCTACTGACGTCTGTAGTAAAGTTACCTGAATACAAACCTGTAGATAATATAAAGGAGGAGATGATCATTTAAATTAATACACTTTTATTGTTTTTTATTGTTATACAGTTAAATCTGTAGATCATACATCTATGAAGGTATGATGTCACAGTGAATTGTGATGCTGCTCTAGGAAGTGATGGGTCATGGGTTCACGTCCCACTTCAGTGTTTTTTATGACATTATTTAGGACGTAGAGATGAATCTGGTGATAATATTACATTAAAATCAATATAAATGATTAGATATGAAGTATCAGTCACTGTGTTTATATCCAGTGTAACAGGAGGACTCTCTATGCAGACATCCTATGATGCTGACACGTCTCCTCAGACACATTTTATTATTATTATTCACCACTCATCACGTCACTGAAGAGATAAAGTGATGAAGTGATCATAAAGTGTTATTAATTACAGGTGATTTAATCACTATAATCACTGAAGACTGAACACACCTTTAGAACAGGATCATATTCATCAAACAACGGCTTATTTCACCCATTACGGTGAATAAATCACTATTTTCTGGGTGGTTGCCATGGCAGCTCGAGTCATCTTCGATCCATTGATGATGGCTTTTTATTGTGCACGTCAGTAACCCAAGGTTTACATACTCAGAGTTGATTGATCCACTTCATACCAGCTGTAATAGAATCAGATACACAGAGTTTACCATGGAGGGTATGTTGACCTAGAGTTTATGGATAAACTCAGAGTTTGTTAAACCTCCTTTATGGAACACACCTCTGGTGCTACTGACCAATCCAAAGGCGTCTTTAAATGGTGAGGCCTATCACTACCTAGCTGTGTTCTACTGTTAGGATGACACATCTTGGTTTTTGGTTTGTGATGTGATGGACTGTGTCTTCTTCTCTGATGGGGTGATGATGACAGGTGTGATGACAAAGCGTTTAAGAAGCTGATCTCCAGCTTTGGAAGCTCCAGGAGTGAGGAGAGCTGCAGTGCTGTTCTGGAGCTGTTAGAGAGAGTGACCAGGTTACACAAACAGCTGGAGATGAAGGAGAAGCAGACAGAGATAGACATGGACCAGGTACCACTGACCTTCACCTCCATCACGCTGAGGGCACCTCATAAGTTATGGTTTTATTTAGTCACAACTGTTTTCAGGAAATTTAATTTGATCTGTTGACATGTTTTGAATACCAACTGCCAGTCTTCCTCAGAGGCGTCTGCTAACCGCTTTGGGTGTGTGTGTGTGAGTAGTATGTATACGATCCAGAGTTTGTGTCAAACTCGAGGTCCGGGGGCCAATTCAGGACAAAGTAAAAATCATAGAAAATACATGAAAAATTAAAGTGTAAATAAATTATAATTCAGTTGTAGATATTGGAGGACTTTAAAATACACAAACTCAATTAAACTTTACAATATTTTCCAGCACTCACAGTTTTCCCACGTTTATATCACATGATGGCGATCATTTTTAAAAAGCAAATTGTTGAAAAACCTCAGTTTTTCCAAGAATGCTGCAATTTATTTCAAATTATTCCACAATATTTCCCTAAATTGAATACAAATAAATAACAAAATCAAGTAAATTTAGGTGAAGATCCTGCAGGCACTGATTTCTGTCACTAAATGCTTGGATATTGACGGTGCCTTAAATACTTTATGTATCATTTAAAGGTGGAAGTCAAAGAAATGCATGTTATTGTTGAAAATACTTGTTTATAATCTGTGATAAACTTGAGATTAAAATAATCTGTATTTGGTTCCTGAACTAAAATGAGTGGAAGGAAGTTAAATCACAGAGCTTTGTTAAGTATTTACTGATTTATTTATGTATTATTATTATTTATATTTACTTTACTTGAATATATTTCCACTTCTCTTGCCGAAATGATTGTTTAATAGTGTAAACTTTTAATGATGTAAATAAAGATTTTTTTTTTTTTATTAAAGGTGACCTGAGTCATTTTAAAATAAACCAGTCTATTATTATTATTATTATTATTATTATTATTATTATTATTATTATTATTATTATTATTATTATTATTAATGCCAGATATAATATATTAGAAAGGTACTTAACATTTGTAGATATCTAATCTATTTCTGTTGAAAAATATCATTCAAAAAGCTAAAGAAAGTAACTTCAAATGTTACATAATATCTACGTGTGAGATGATTCCTTACATCAGTGTTTAATATTTCAGATTTGACTAACTATTCATTTTGAGATTTTAATTGTGAGAGATTTTTTAACGTAATATACGTAGTCATATAACACTTTATAGTGATAGTAGTAATGCATACAGTGCTCTGACCTGTTCTACACATATAAACATGGTGGTGCTATCAGAGACCTCACATGGTCCTGGTCCTTAACGTGTATCATGTTCACAGGTGAAGGAGTCGCTGATGCAGGAGCTGCAGCAGAAATCTGAGGAGACGGAGCTGCTCCACATGGAGCTGCAGATGCTGGAGACGGAGAGGGTTCGTCTTTCTCTGGTGGAGGAGAAACTACTGGACGTTCTACAGCTGCTCCAGAAGCTCAGAGAGCTGGTTAGTGGAGGAAGAACCTTCATCATATATCATCATCATATATCATCATCATATATCATCATCATATATCATCATATATCACATCATCATATATCACATCATCATATATCACATCATCATGTATCATCATCATGTATCATCATCATATATCACATCATCATATATCACATCATCATATATCATCATCATGTATCACATCATCATGTATCACATCATCATGTATCACATCATCATGTATCACATCATCATGTATCACATCATCATGTATCACATCATCATGTATCACATCATCATATATCACATCATCATATATCATCATCATATATCATCATGTATCACATCATCATGTATCACATCATCATATATCACATCATCATGTATCACATCATCATATATCATCATCATATATCATCATGTATCACATCATCATATCACATCATCATGTATCACATCATCATGTATCACATCATCATGTATCACATCATCATGTATCATATCATCATATATCACATCATCATATATCATCATCATATATCATCATGTATCACATCATCATGTATCACATCATCATATATCACATCATCATGTATCACATCATCATATATCATCATCATATATCATCATGTATCACATCATCATATATCACATCATCATGTATCACATCATCATGTATCACATCATCATGTATCACATCATCATATATCACATCATCATGTATCATCATATCACATCATCATCATAACACATCATCATACTGGACGTTCTACAGCTGCTCCAGAAGCTCAGAGAGCTGGTTAGTGGAGGAAGAACCTTCATCATATATCATCATCATATATCATCATCATATATCATCATCATATATCATCATATATCACATCATCATATATCACATCATCATATATCACATCATCATGTATCATCATCATGTATCATCATCATATATCACATCATCATATATCACATCATCATATATCATCATCATGTATCACATCATCATGTATCACATCATCATGTATCACATCATCATGTATCACATCATCATGTATCACATCATCATGTATCACATCATCATGTATCATATCATCATATATCACATCATCATATATCATCATCATATATCATCATCATGTATCACATCATCATGTATCATCATCATATATCACATCATCATGTATCACATCATCATATATCATCATCATATATCATCATGTATCACATCATCATATATCACATCATCATGTATCACATCATCATGTATCACATCATCATGTATCACATCATCATATATCACATCATCATGTATCACATCATCATATATCACATCATCATGTATCACATCATCATGTATCACATCATCATGTATCACATCATCATATATCACATCATCATGTATCACATCATCATGTATCACATCATCATATCATCATCATGTATCACATCATCATGTATCACATCATGTATCACATCATCATATATCACATCATCATATATCACATCATCATATATCATCATCATACATCATCATGTATCACATCATCATGTATCACATCATCATATATCATCATCATGTATCACATCATCATGTATCACATCATGTATCACATCATCATGTATCACATCATCATGTATCATCATCATATATCATCATCATGTATCACATCATCATATATCATCATCATGTATCACATCATCATATATCATCATCATATATCATCATCATGTATCACATCATCATATATCATCATCATGTATCACATCATCATATATCATCATCATGTATCACATCATCATATATCATCATCATGTATCACATCATCATATATCATCATCATGTATCACATCATCATATATCATCATCATGTATCACATCATCATGTATCATCATCATATATCACATCATCATATATCATCATCATGTATCACATCATCATGTATCATCATCATATATCACATCATCATATATCATCATCATGTATCACATCATCATGTATCATCATCATATATCACATCATCATATATCATCATCATATATCATCATGTATCACATCATCATGTATCACATCATCATATATCATCATCATGTATCACATCATCATATATCACATCATCATGTATCACATCATCATATATCATCATCATGTATCACATCATCATATATCATCATCATATATCATCATCATGTATCACATCATCATATATCATCATCATGTATCACATCATCATATATCATCATCATGTATCACATCATCATGTATCATCATCATATATCACATCATCATGTATCATCATCATATATCACATCATCATATATCATCATCATATATCATCATGTATCACATCATCATGTATCACATCATCATGTATCACATCATCATGTATCACATCATCATATATCACACATCATATATACACATCCATATATCACATCATCATATATCATCATATCACATCATCAATATCACATCATCATGTATCACATCATCATGTATCACATCATCATGTATCACATCATCATATATCACATCATCATATCATCATCATATATCATCATCATGTACACATCAATCATGTATCACATCATCAGATATCCATCATCATATATCACATCATCATATATCACATCATCATATATCATCATCATCATATATCATCATATCACATCATCATCATAACACATCATCATATATCACATCATCATATATCATCATCATATATCATCATCATATATCATCATCATATATCACATCATCATATATCACATCATCATATATCATCATATCACATCATCATCATAACACATCATCATATATCACATCATCATGTATCACATCATCATATATCACATCATCATATATCATCATCATGTATCACATCATCATATATCACATCATCATGTATCACATCATCATATATCATCATCATGTATCACATCATCATGTATCATCATCATATATCACATCATCATGTATCACATCATCATATATCATCATCATGTATCATCATCATGTATCACATCATCATATATCACATCATCATGTATCACATCATCATATATCATCATCATGTATCACATCATCATATATCATCATCATATATCATCATCATATATCACATCATCATATATCATCATCATGTATCACATCATCATATATCATCATCATGTATCACATCATCATGTATCATCATCATATATCACATCATCATGTATCATCATCATATATCACATCATCATATATCATCATCATATATCATCATGTATCACATCATCATGTATCACATCATCATGTATCACATCATCATGTATCACATCATCATATATCACATCATCATATATCACATCATCATGTATCACATCATCATATATCACATCATCATATATCACATCATCATGTATCACATCATCATGTATCACATCATCATGTATCACATCATCATATATCACATCATCATATATCATCATCATATATCATCATCATGTATCACATCATCATGTATCACATCATCATATATCATCATCATATATCACATCATCATATATCACATCATCATATATCATCATCATCATATATCATCATATCACATCATCATCATAACACATCATCATATATCACATCATCATGTATCACATCATCATATATCACATCATCATATATCATCATCATGTATCACATCATCATATATCACATCATCATGTATCACATCATCATATATCATCATCATGTATCACATCATCATGTATCATCATCATATATCACATCATCATGTATCACATCATCATATATCATCATCATGTATCACATCATCATATATCACATCATCATGTATCACATCATCATATATCATCATCATATATCACATCATCATGTATCATCATATATCACATCATCATATATCATCATCATATATCATCATCATGTATCACATCATCATATATCATCATCATGTATCACATCATCATATATCATCATCATGTATCACATCATCATATATCATCATCATGTATCACATCATCATGTATCATCATCATCATATCACATCATCATGTATCATCATCATATATCACATCATCATATATCATCATCATATATCATCATGTATCACATCATCATGTATCACATCATCATGTATCACATCATCATGTATCACATCATCATATATCACATCATCATATATCACATCATCATATATCACATCATCATATATCACATCATCATATATCACATCATCATGTATCACATCATCATGTATCACATCATCATGTATCACATCATCATGTATCACATCATCATGTATCACATCATCATGTATCACATCATCATATATCACATCATCATATATCATCATCATATATCATCATCATGTATCACATCATCATGTATCACATCATCATATATCATCATCATATATCACATCATCATATATCATCATCATATATCACATCATCATATATCATCATCATCATATATCATCATATCATCATATATCATCATATCACATCATCATCATAACACATCATCATATATCACATCATCATATATCATCATCATATATCATCATCATATATCACATCATCATATATCACATCATCATGTATCACATCATCATGTATCACATCATCATATATCACATCATCATATATCACATCATCATGTATCACATCATCATGTATCACATCATCATGTATCACATCATCATCATATCACATCATCATCATATCACATCATCATGTATCACATCATCATATCACATCATCATATATCATCATGTATCACATCATCATGTATCACATCATCATGTATCACATCATCATGTATCACATCATCATGTATCATCATCATATATCATATCATCATGTATCACATCATCATATATCATCATCATGTATCACATCATCATGTATCACATCATCATATATCACATCATCATATATCACATCATCATATATCACATCATCATATATCATCATCATATATCACATCATCATGTATCACATCATCATGTATCACATCATCATGTATCACATCATCATATATCATCATCATCATGTATCACATCATCATGTATCACATCATCATGTATCACATCATCATATATCACATCATCATGTATCACATCATCATGTATCATCATCATCATATATCACATCATCATGTATCACATCATCATGTATCACATCATCATGTATCACATCATCATGTATCACATCATCATATATCATCATCATCATGTATCACATCATCATGTATCACATCATCATATATCATCATCATCATATATCACATCATCATGTATCACATCATCATGTATCACATCATCATGTATCACATCATCATGTATCACATCATCATATATCACATCATCATGTATCACATCATCATGTATCACATCATCATGTATCACATCATCATGTATCACATCATCATGTATCACATCATCATATATCATCATCATCATATCATCATCATCAGGTAATTATGGACCAAAACTCATATCTATATATTTTCTCAAATTGATGATATAGAAAATAAATCTCGATAATTTAAATTCAAAGAAATAGAATTCTGGGTTTTATTTATTGATGCTAAATGCTACTCAGACACATTTATTAACAAATGCAAATCTGCAGAAAATGTCGCACTTTAGTCTTTTTCTCCTTTAAGGGACAGCACGTGTGAGTGAGTTCTGTAGTGTGGATGTTTAGGGGATGGTCTGGGTTAGGACACACTTAAAATCTATCAAACTGATTTTTTCATGATGATCTGAGAAATAACTGAAGCAGCGACTCCTAAAACAAGTCTTTTAGAATTAAATAAGTTATAAAAATATATATACTGTATATATATATATAGATGTTGATATAAGCGATATTATAATTTTTGAAATCGCCAAAATAGAAAAACTTGATAAATGTTAATATTTTCTGATCTATTGTCCAGCTCTAGTGTAACAGATTTACAGAGATGCTCCGTCTGCTTTCAGAACGTCTCTAGAAGGTCTCTGGGGAAGATTCTGCTCAGCACGTTGGAGTCCTGCAGTGACCCACAGCACGGTTGGTTTTAACTAATCATAATCATAATCATAATCATAATCATAATACATTTTATTTAAAGGTTCTGAAGGTCACCGTACAGAAAATCCTCCTATTATGTTTAAATATCACTCACACATATTTGCCTTCAGAAAATGATTTATTTCAGTAAATTATTGACCAAGTTTTACTGTCAGACACTTTGTTTATTTGTTAAATCATAAATAAGTGTTGATAATAAAACCATGAAATGTTCTCTAGCGCCATCATCAGGATAAACTTTTATATTACAATTTATTTATTTTGAATAGTTTTCATCCAAATCTTCTCATATTTACTGACAACATTATTGAACCCTATTGATTGTGGTGATGATATGACCTTTGACCTTTCCTACAGCGCCACCATCAGGTCAAACTTTCAGTTTTAGAGTTAGTAAATCTTTCATCCCAATATTCTCTAATTTAAGGTGAACAGTCATGACTCACACAATGAACCGTAATAATAGATTGTTGGTGTTTGTAATAGACATTATATCTGATGGAGGGTCAACACTCTCATTCTCATCAACAGATGAAACAAGCTGGGGGTCATTGGTGTGCGTGCACTATGTATCATGATTATTTTCTGTTTAATCACGTGGTTCTTCATGTGGTTCAGGTTCTCTCTCCAGGATGTTCACATGTTCTTCTTCTCCTCCTCCAGGTAAAGCTCACATCCTGGAGGTTCTGAATGCTCTCTATCATGAACTGGCTGCCTGTGAGGTTCTGACGTGTGGAGAACCTTTGGAGAACAAACAGAGTCAGCAGTCGCTCAACGCTCTAGTGATTTCCTGCTGAGTCATCTCTACGTCTTCTCCTCAGGCTTCAACAGTTCAGCTGTACAGTGTAACATAATGTAGCTTATATAATCTTTCTCTTTTGTATATGTAAAGACAGCATTGGTTTTAATACAGATAAACATTTTGCATTTAAATGTGTTATTTTATTGTTTTTGTTTCCTATTAAACGTTTCCTGTTTACTGTATATACCAATAATAATGTACGTTTAGTTGTTCATCAGTGATGTGTTAGAGTACAGTATAGATTATCTCTTTATCTTCAGCTTCACTACTAAACATTTCTGTTAGATTGTGTTTCTATCAGTGCTGTGGTATCTGCACCAGAATTCACTTTTTATTAATATTTCACTTAGTTCACAGTTATTAAAACAGACTGACCTAAATAATGCTTAATGTTAATCTCTTTATAAAACAGATTCCTCTATGTTTCATAAGTTGTGACTGTGGAGATTAAGTGTGATGATGAAGCAATGGACAATAAGCTTAAAAACATGATGTATTCAAATTAAAATGACTGAAAACAACTGAAAACAGGATTTACTTTAATAACTGTCATGTCAATTTCACTCAATCATTATTAAATAATGAAGAATAAAGTGCTGACAGACAGTTTACAGATAAAAACACAAAAAAACAATCTGGATTTAAAAATGATATATCTATAATCACTTAATACTAACTAGAAATAATACATGACAATACAGGCTTATTTTTAATATTATTATTATATTTTAAAGCCCAAATGGACCCTCATCCTTGGGGTCTATCGCTGCTGTTAAATACTAAGATTAATCATTTGGAATTCATGACAACACTAAGGTTGTTTTCTTTCACCTCATATAATTTTACATATTCTAAAATTAATTTGAGGGGTTTATTTTTATTATAAAATAAATGATGTATTTCACTAAAAGCGTGTGTTCCAGTCAGAATAAACTTTATATACTATATATAAAGTAAAGAGCTCATGTTGTGTAAAAACTCCATATTTGGTCATTTAACCCCGTATAACTAATTCACTTATATTGTCCAGTAATAATTATGATGTAAGTTTGTTAAAAAGTTAATATGTGTGTGATCTCGCGGGATTTCGCTGCGTTGCCTAGCGACGGAACTCGTACACTAACTCCCGTTCATACCCGGACCTCCAGCTTCAGCTAAAAGTGTTTGAAACGTGTTATTGTGAGTGATTCAGTGTTTGTAGGTGATCGTAATGTCTGCTGTAGTTATTCAGAGTCACTTTATATTCGGTGTGAGGAGGACAGTGAACGGGAACGTGTGTGTGTGTGATGAACACACGGTGGTGTTTCCCAGTGGGAACAACTGTGTTTGTTACAACATCCAACAAAGATGGCAGAGGTTCTTCTCAGGTATGGTTTATTATTTATGATTCATCATCAAAAATGACTGATAATCAAGTTTATGGAATACAAAGCAAAGTGTGATATGTTCACAATGATGCACAATAAGAAGTTTACGATTTATTATTATTATTATTATTACTATTATTACTATGATTATTACTATTACTATTATTACTGTTATTATTATTATTACTATTATTATTATTACTATTGTTATTATTACTATTATTATTATTATTGTTACTATTACTATTATTATTATTATTACTATTATTATTATTACTATTATTACTATTACTATTATTACTATTACTATTATTACTATTACTATTACTATTACTATTGTTATTACTATTGCTATTATTATTATTGTTACTATTACTATTATTATTATTATTACTATTATTACTATTACTATTACTATTATTATTAT
>NC_041048.1:42610010-42640010 GCF_900634775.1 Gouania willdenowi
GGCAGTGCCTACCCTAGAGTGAATTGATATTTTGATTATTTGTTAATTATAATATAATTATGAATTATTTATTTTTCCATTTCCAATAGCCTACAGTACCTATAAGTTTGAAAGTATCAGCATGTTGTGCGTTTCATTGCCCAAATTACTAAACATCTCTATTTCCTGGTACGGCTGCACAGTCTCACATTGGAAGGAGGAGGAGGAAGAGCCAGGAGGAGGCCACACCCTCTCCCAAAAGCACATAGCTGCTCTGCCTCTGTTCTCATAGCATGTTTTTACGTGTTTGCACATGCTCAGTCAGTGCTCCAAGATGAAAACCATTTACTTAAAAAGACAGCTCTTGGGCAAGACACTGAACCCCAAGTTGCTCCCAGTTGTTGCCTAGTGAGTGTGAAAGAGATGTGTGAAGCACTTTGTGACCTTTGTCTGTGAAAGGTTGTATAGAAATAAACAAACAAGAATGTGTGTGAAAGAATAAAGTTTATTTTGTGTGTGTGTGTGTGTGTGTGTGTGTGTGTGTTAGGGATAGACCGATATGGGGTTTTTTTAGGGCTGATTTTTCCATCAGCCTGAGCCGATGACCGATACGGACTGCTGATCTCAATTTACATCATAAAAATTACACAATGATAACAAATGGTACGAATCTCAATTTTTAAAAAAGGAACATTTATTGAAACTAACAAAGGTGAGGTAGAACGCCAACAAGTCAAAAATATTTAACAAATAATAAAAACAGGTGATGTAGAACAATTAAAAATAGATATGTAAACATAATACATTCTGAAAATAAACCCTAATAAAATGACACACTATTGCACACAGTAACAAAAATACACACTATGATCAGATCTAACTTGTGTCTTTACCCCACACAGGAGATTTATAGACATTAGTGATTTAGGAAAAGAGAAATGTAAACAAATCACCAAATAACTTAAAAACTTTAAAATGTCACTTGTGATATTGAATGTATAACTGAGTTTAGACTCCAGCTGATCAGTGTTACCATAACAGAGGGCGGACATTTACACGCCCCTCATTGAAAGCTTATACTAAGTTTAGAAGCTGCAGGTTATAGTGGAGGAAACAGACGCTCTGCATTTTCTCCAGTCAGCCTGTTCCTCTATTTTCATATATCTGACTGACCTCACTGATTACCCTCATTGGGAACAAAGAACAGTTTTAAAAGCTCTTCATCAAGTATCGCTGTGATGTGTGTGTGTCCCAGTGAGTGAGACAAAGAGAGGGAGGTAGAAAAACACACACACACGTCCAAACCTCCAGCCAGGTTGTTAAATACAACTGAGACGCCGACAACGCCACGGAACCACGAAAAAACGTGAGTATTATTTAATCCTATGAACAGTGTTGGTTACAGCTACCGTATGAATACATGTATCCACAATGGACAGCAGTTTTATAGACGAGGCATTCAGTGTTTCCGTTTACCATTTGCACCCATAAACTCGCTGAGCGTACAGTTTCAAGCAAAACACATGGAGAACATGTATTTGGTATTCATGTTTCCACTTTTAAAATGTACGGTAATATTTCATGCTTTGAAAGTTTAAAACTTATTGTTGTGTTGAAGAGCTTCCTCCAGCGCTCTCATAGTGTGTGTGTGTGTGTGTGAACATCAGACTTACGTCAGGACTTCGATCTTCTTCTCAGCTTCTTTGTTTCCTTTGATGTAAATCTGTAGTCGGTCCATGTCTGAACGCTAAACAACACAGAACAACAGAGACTTAGTGAGTCTGATACCGACCAATCACTGACCAGCTTTCATTTAGATTTTTATCATCAGATTTAAAGGAGTTCAAATGTTTCTGCTCATTTCATCTTCATTTTCTTCTTATGGCTCATGTAAGTAGATTCAGAGTTTACATTTTATAGCAGAAGTTGGGCCAATCAGGTTGTTTCAGTTGCATAAATTAGCAGACATCTTTATTTCCTGCTGATGTGCAGAAAACTAAAAGCCTAATTGTTACAGTAACAAACTAACATATTTAACTAAAAAACAAACACTGAATATCCTCAGAACACATGAAAATTAACCAATATTTTAACTATTATTAAAAAGCCTTTTAGAGGCAGTTTAGTCATCAGTTGAGCTCAGTGATCCCTAGGGGGCGCTCACAGACCACATGTGACTGAAATATAAATAAAGGGCTCCTACAAAGTTGGCCTGTTTCTCCAACATGATCTCCATCCTCTGGTTCCTGAAGTGAAGGAAGTTCATGATGGCGCTGAGAATGGTCAGAGTTCTCCGTTTCTCTGGAGAATAGAAACGTTTATAAAGATGTGGAGGAGATAGAAGGAGGAGGATGTGTGTGGACAGAGTGTCCTACTGCAGTGTGTGTGTGTGTGTGTGTGACACTCACTGGGAGCGAGCAGGTCGTTGAGGGAGAAGTCATAGACCATACACACAGGCAGGAACTGACGCCTGAAACACACACACGCACACGCGCACGCACGCACGCACGCACGCACGCACGCAAGCCACACACACACACACACACACACCACACACACACACACACACACACACACACACACACACACCACACACACACACACACACACACACACACACACACACACACACACACACACACACACACACACACACACACACACACACACACACACACACACACACACACACAGAACAGAAACACAACAGGTTCCCACACTTTTTTCACAATGATTTTTCATAACCTTTGTAAACATTTTACCAAATGTCCATGACTTATTTCTGCAGAGCTAAGATCTACTGATGACTAATACAGTGGACCTTTCCAGTGTAACACGTCACTAACTTATCTGGAGTTCACGTGTATTTGTGAGATCTCGTGATTCCCACTCAATGATGTTGGTAAGCAGCAGATGATGGATAACATCTTTGGTTTTTAACATGTTTTAAACTTTAAAGTAAAATAGGCTATATTTACAAAACAGTTAAATTATTTCTTCACTTTTCAAGAATGGAAAATCTATTTTTTTTTTAAATTCCACAACCTTTCCAGGAATGTTATTCCCTGACACTCACATGCGTGTGTAGACGCTGAGGATGGTGGTGACCCCCTCATAGTAGACTGGATACTGGATGTCATCCACCAGGGGGACCTGTTGGAACACACACACACACACACACACACACACACACACACACACACACACACACACACACACACACACACACACACACACACACACACACACACACACACACACACACACACACACACACACAACACACACACACACACACACACACACACACACACACACACACACAAAATAACAGATGTTCTAAAGCTCTATAAACACTGGATAATAACAGATACAGATGTTCTAAAGCTCTATAAACACTGGATAATAACAGATACAGATGTTCTAAAGCTCTATAAACACTGGATAATAACAGATACAGATGTTCTAAAGCTCTAACTCACCATGGAGTGACACTCAGGTCTGAACCGATAGAGCAGATGTAGAACTCTCATGTAGAGCGTCTGAACTGCTTCAGGCTGAGGGAGAGAACAACAGTGTGTTATTGATCAGTCAGTGAGAACCTAAAGAACATGTTTATCTGTTGTGACGCGTGATTGGTCAGATCAGTTCCGCCAGTGACCAATAAAGAGCTACTGCTGAGCTACGAGTCTTTAAATGTATGTTATTAGCTTGTATGTGATTATTTCTATTAACATGTTTCACAAACGATCATGTTGACATGCTCACTGCTCTGCCTTACTACAATTAGTAATAATTAGTCTATTCTTTATTTTCTTGTTGCACACATGCACAGAAATAGTTTAAAAAGGTATTTCTATACAAATCTAACGTAAAACTGTTAATGTTCTTCTATTAAAACAAACGTTTCAGTTGGTAGTTTAACATTGTTAAACACTGTTATTCCACCTAAGTATTTTAATCAAAGAAAAGAAACTAAAAAAACATCTTTGATTGAAAATTTAAATCTGATCATTTTACCTAAAATCAAAGAAATAAACTAAACAATGTTTCTTTATGAAGACTTTATTAGGTTTAACTTTGTAATAATTGAACCATTTAACATTATCTTGTAGCTTGTCTGTATTCTAAAGCTGAACGAGTTTGGGAATAAAAGCCAATTGTGATTTTTTTTTCCCGTTTCAAAATATTGTGATTTAATATGATTTTTTAAAAGGTCATTGTCATATGTTAAAGAAACAATCAGTATTATATATAGATATATATATATAATTATATATATATATAATATAGATATATATATATATATATATCTATATATATATATATATAATATATCTATATATATATATATATATATAAATATATATATATATATATATATATATATATATATCTATATAATATATATATATATTAAACAATACCAGACTTGTATATAAACTGTTCTTTCTTATAGTTAGGATTATGTTATGATAAAGGCACATGAAGCAATAATTATTATGGAGTAGGTTTTATTTATCTGCTTTAATTACAGTATTAAACTCACTGAATGATGAAAGCATGGCTTCATTTATTACCCATATTCAGGACAGAGAATTGGTGATGGAATGTGAAGAAAGTAGTGAACTTTTGCTGCATTTTATTTTTCACCGATTTAAAATAACAACAATAATAATAGGAAAAAGAAAAGAAAAACTAAAAATGGTAACCTTGCAAAACAATCAACAGCTGCTATATTGGTATGTATTTACCTGTTAGTTCATTTAGTTAGAATTAAGCATATTAATGAGCACACATACTGTATATGACGTTGTGTAAATAATATACCCTGTTCAGCTAAAAGATCATTTTCATCCATAATCCTACAACATAAACAAAACAAAAATCAAACTTACATAATAGTGAACCAACGTAAAATCAATCAAAAAAGCAAAATACAGAATTATTTTTCTCTACTGCGTAGATTCAGGTCAGGTTGTTCTTATCACTTTTTAAGCTGTTGAAAGTTTTCTGTTGCACATTTTCATCCTGTTTCTGTTACTGTGAAATAACCTGGAACTAAACATATCAACCCTGGAACAACCTGTCACTGTGAATGTTCATGGACATAACTTTTTCATTTAAATGTTCACCTATTTGCACTACTCATCAATGCACTACTGCACTATTATCTTATTATTATTGTATTCTTATTTTATTTCATTATTATTATTACTATTATTATTATCTTGTTATTTTTTATTTAGTTTGCACATATTAGTCTAACTACTCTTATATTTATGTTTATACTTCTTTTTTCTTTTTCATTTTTCTCTATTTTATTTATTTTTCTTTATTCTAGTTGATTGTTATTATTTAATGTTATACTACCTGAGAGAGCACAGGTCACCAAGAGAAATTCCTCGTGTGTATTCATTCACCCCTGGCCAATAAAGTTGATTCTGATTCTGATGTTAAGTACATTGAGTTGTCTTGTGTATGAAATGCTCTATACAAATACATTTCCAGTCATTTATAAGTCATGTTGTTCCCGGAAGTGCAGCCAGTTTCCTTAAAAAGTAAATATTTTTAAACTGGGATGTATGGGAGTGAGAATAGTGGACAAACTAAGTGTGAGGTTAAATGTTTGTTGTGTTATTAGTGTAGTTGTTGCTAGCCGTTACCTTGGGTGTCGGAGTGAGATCACTCTTGGTGAAGTGTTTCGCTTCCTGTCCGGTAAGAACTCCATTCCGGTAAAAGTTCACTATCTTATCCGCGGTGTAGAGCGGGAACGTGTTTTCACTCATTGTCAGAGAAAAGTTGACTTCACGACAGAAAAGTTTGAATCCTGTTCATACAGAATTGGCGCCTCGATGCTTCTTCCTCGTTGGTTTGGAAACACTGAAACAGCCTTTTTGATTGGCTCATCTTCTTCTTCTTCTTCTTCTTTAGGTTTTTGGATGTAGGCAAATGACAACAAGCGCAATGCCGCCACCAAGCGGTGAAGATAAGCCTAAACATACAAAAATCATTTGATTTAAAATAAAAATATGATAATTTCATCAAGAATAAAATAAATAAACTATATATATATTCTTAGTAACGTATATCATTATAGAGAGGAAATGATAAGGTGTAAATGAATTAAAACTCTTCCAAAAGAAAATAAATGAAAAAAAAAAAACAGAAATCTTTGGTTGTAATCAACTGCAGGTTTTAATTTTGTCCTCCAGTTGTTATTTATTAATTTTGAATGTTTGTATCTGAGGTCTTTACTGCCCTTCAGCTGCTCCCAGTTTATGATTTAATGTATTATCTACAGCACGTGTCAAACTCATGGCCCGGTGGCCAAATCCGGCCCTTTAGAGCATCCAATTTGGCCTGCAGGAGAAAGTAACGATAACAGAAAAAAGATAAATCATTGTGTAGACTAGTATGTATTCATATAGTGGGAGGAGCTTAAGTAGAGTTATGACCAAATGAGTATGTGTTATAAGGTTGGATGTACATAGAGGTGTACATACTGTACTCTGTAGTGTTATAAAGGGTTTTTTGTTGGTGTAAAATAAAATAGTGTGTGATTTATCTGGTTTAATTCTATGAGACATGAACATTACATTCCTGGTGCTTATATCACATCATTATAGTCATTATTTATGTTAAACTGTTGAAAAAAACTCTAAAAATCTTACAAAATCTTTCAATTTCCTCAAACAATGATATAATATTATATAAATGCTGGCCCTTGAACTAAATTGAGTTTGACACCCCTGGGGTGTATTTGTAGAACCGGACTTATTATGGTTTAAACCTGGTTCAGCGAAGCCGTCCGTGACCACGCCCCCCTTTTAGCATTTCATCAAAACTCTTCTCAGCTTCAATCTCTCCAGCTCAGCCAATCAGCTGACAGTGTAACGTCATCATAAAACCCACGAGATCGATCACAGATTTAATGAGTAGAGTGACGGCGCATGCGCTGTAGCTTTTACAATGAATGAGAAGCCAATAGGAACCAATGCTGAGACCAACAGGAACGTGACGTCATCTGTTATTGAGCAGTGAAAACGTTGGGGTTTTTTTAAACATAAAGACTGACTGTGGTTTGAACATTTAAAAGTATTAAAGGGTTAAAGAAGGTGTTATTTAGTCATTTTATCACAGCAAATAACTGATCATGTGATCACACACTGATCATGTGATCACACACTGATCATGTGATCACACACTGATCATGTGATCACACACTGATCATGTGATCACACACTGATCATGTGCGTTTGATAACTTTTTAAACACCCGTCAGCGTTTAATAAAATTAAATAATATGTAATTAATGAGACTAGTGAGTGTTTGATGAACTCAGCACTAAATGAACAGCAGGAGCAGCAGCGGTGTTGTCACGGCCTAGAGCTCCTCCCCCCGATCCTCCCCCGCCGCCATGTTGGCAGAAGTCACGTGGCAAAACAGATTGTTTACATGTGTTTTTATCGGTATTGTTTTTGTATTATTATTGTAGTTTGTGACGTAGTGTCTGTGGAGGGATTTGAATTATATAAGTGTCTGCTTCATCCATCATCTTTTTAAAGCATGCACCTGTTTGTATGCCTGTCAGTGGTTTTGTGTTGTGTGCGGTTTGAAATAAATTCTTTACTTACATCTTGTATTCACCGTTGTCCATTGTGCCCAGATCTTTGTCCACTTTACAGCTCCAAACAAAAGCACATTACAACTAAAGAGCTAAACATACTCAGCTTTAGCCTACATTGAAACATGTTGGAAACGTTTATGTACATTGAACATCTCATTGTAATGTGGTGTTTACGAAACATTCAGTTAATTACTTTTTGGTGAAGAAGTGTCTGCTAAATGCACTGTAATTACAACACACTAAAACACGTGAAGAAACTTACTTTTGCCAGTAAACACTGTTTTCACCAGCTGGAGGCCTGTAGATGACTAAGTCCTGGACTCAGCCGCAGCAGAAAGTCTCGGAACTTTCCAGAGACTTGTGGCTTTTGAACTCCTGCATTGTGTAGTAACTTACACCATAAACTAGGTCATTTATGATGTCCATGTCTGTGCACGGAGGTAAAAGGTCCAGGTCTCTGTGGTAGCTCGTTGTGAATGTCCACTAGCTTCTCCAAACTTGTTATCAGTTTGTCCTGTAACGTCCTTTTCTTTTTACACTGCTTTTCTTCTTTTTACTTGTCGTATTCCTTATTCCTCTACGTAAAAACTAAAGCTCTGGCGAATGCGTGAAATTCTGGGGGCGTGGCTGACGGGCTCAGACCCCCCTGTGTTACTATGGTAACCAAGGTGTTTTCTCGTTGATGAAACTATTGTTCTAGTGAGAACCAGGTTTAACACCATCCTGTTCTCCTCCTCAGCAGCAGGGGGCAGCACACACACACACACACACACACACACACACACACACACACACACACACACACACACACACACCACACACACACACACACACACGCACACACACACACACACACACACACACACACACACACACACACGTGACTGAATGTGTACAGTCTCCTTTCTTCTTCTTCCTCCTCTGATGACTCAGCTGTATTTGAGTGAATAATGGAGTCAGACTTGGTCCAGAGAAGCTCTCTGTTCTGCTCCAGACCTTCTTCTTTTCTCTGTGAAACATCAGCGGATCTTTTTCTGTCTGAGCTGCTCAACGAGCTGCGGGACGACCGAGTGTCACCGGCCGTGAAGGTAGGAAACATGAGGTTCATCTGTAGGAAACATGAGGTTCTCTGTAGGAAACATGAGGTTCTCTGTAGGAAACATGAGGTTCATCTGTAGGAAACATGAGGTTCTCTGTAGGAAACATGAGGTTCTCTGTAGGAAACATGAGGTTCATCTGTAATGAATGTAAGGTTCCACAGATCTGTGGGTTTGATGTGTAAAAGTGAAGGTGATCAGCTGACTGAGCTTTAAGGTCTGTCTAATAATCTGCCTGATCAAAATGATTGGATTAATTTGGTCACAAAAATCATAGCTTTACGTCATAACATTATTTTATATATTTAATGTCTATCTGTCATTATATCACTGCTAGGCTAATGTCATTAATTATTAATTATTAAATTATTAAATCGGGCTTTCGCCTTTAATTGGCCATGTAATGTTAGTACATTATTGGAATTTGTCTTCTGCACTTAACCCATCCCTGAGGAGCAGTCGGCAGCCATTTTGCGGCGCCTGGGGAGCAGTTCGGGGTTAAGGGACTTGCTCAACAGTGACGGCCCCGGTGAGGCTTGAACCGGCAACCCTCCGATTACAAGCCCAGCGTCCTTAACCACTAGGCCACCACTCCCCTTACTCTGTAATGAATATGAATAAAACTACAGACATAAACAGACCATTATCATACGCTTTAGAGGAAAACGTGAGGAATGACGGTTTGTTTTTAGAAATCTGCATTTTTGGATAAAAAAATGTATATGATATAATGATAACATTTAAAAGGAATGTTAGGAATCCTGAGAAAAGCCACTCATTCACATCGTCACACACAGCTTTAGAAATATCACAAAGAATAAATGTTGTGTAGTTTCAATATTTACGTGACAAAAAGAACCACAGTTATCTTCTATTCCATAACGGTAAATACCAGTGAATGTTTTACAGTCAACTTATTTAGCTTTTGGTGGGAGAGGAAGGTTTAAACTTATTTTAGTTTAGATATTCGGTGTGAAAATCAATAATTGAATCATTATTGTATCTAGTTTACACTTCACATATAAATAAATGATGAAACATGTACAGCACTGATGATATTAATGCAATAACAGACAGATGTCAGTCCATGCAGGATCTATACATTATTTAGGGACATTTTATGATGTCATTGAAGAAAATTGCAGGAGGTTTTTTTTTTAACAATTTGAGATAAAAAATGACGGCCATCATCGTGGGAAAATGTGAGCTCTGCTAATATTGTGGAGTTTTATTTAATTTGTGTATTAATTAGGAGTTAGTTTGTAATTTACACAAGGATTCATGGTTTCTGACTTTTTTTTGTTTTTTTTTTTTTACTATGGATGCTGTGAAGGGCCGGATATGGCCCCCGGGCCTTAAGTTTGACACATGTGGTTTAAATAGTTGTGATGTTTTTAATTCCATCATGTGAGAGTAGTAGGACAGATGTTGACCTGTGGTGTGGTCCCTCCAGGTCCTGCTGCTGACCCCCCTCATAGAGCACCCCTCCCTGCTGTGTGGGTGTGGGGGGGAGGGGGAGACGTCCCTGGAGCTGATGTCAGTGTTCTCACAGTGCCCTCCAAAATGGTTCCAGCTGCGCTCTCAGCTCCTGGTGGCTCTCACCTCCGTCCTGGTCTGCTCCTCCTCCAGGGCGTCCCAGGACTTTGTGGAGCTGCTCCTGGGGGTGGTCCAGGACCCCGGGGACCTCAGTGGGGACCAGGGTGTGTACTGTGTGCGTGTCACAGCGTGGGAGTGTCTGAGGGAGCTGGAGTCCTGCTGTCCTGGTCTCTTGACCCAGCACCTAGAGCTCCTGGCTGGGCTCAGACAGAGAGAGAGTGGGCGGGGCCACCAGGGGGCGGTGCTTCTGTTTGCCCTGACCCTGAGGAACGCCGTCTACCACCTCACACAGGACCCCCATGCTGGGGCTGAGAACCTCAGGGCTCTGCTGGGGGCCAACACCTCAGTGGCCTGGGAGGCCGACCAGGATCTGAGGACCTGCTCAGGATCAGACGCTCTACACTCTGTGGTCCGGGGACCCATGGGGTCGGTGCCCACTCTGCAGACTGGCCCTGACTGTAAGGAGCTGAGGGGGGTGGTGTCCTCTCTGCTGGAGGAGTCCTACCTCCTCACGCCTCTGAGCCAGGCAGCGCTGCTACACAGGCTCACTGAGCTGGTCGCCATGGTAACGGCTGTGTCTCCAGCTTTGTTCAGAGCTCAGCTGCTCAGACTGATGGGAACCTTTGAGGTTAGTGACATCACATCACTCACTTTGATCTCTTTTTAACCAGATGTTAAGGTTTCATTTATTCAGAAAACTTACTTTGATCCCCTGCCAGTCTTCTTCAGAGGCATCTGTTGATCGCAGTTGCATAAATAAAACCACAACACATTATTCAAAAAGAACACTGAGTCGTGTGTGTGTAAAGTACTGCCATGAATGTGATGATACGTTATGTATGTATATTTATCAATAACTACAAATGTTACCTTTACAAGTACAAAATACTATTTATTACATTTTTTCTTTTCAAACTTGTGAGAACAAGTAAATGTAATTAACTGTAATTCAAGTACAAATATCAAAAACTACTAGTATGTTTATCAAAGTGTCAAATTACATTTTTCAAACGATTCTGATTCTGTTAAATTGTTAAACTAACCACATACATCTATAAAAGTGTCCAGTATGTTTTATGTAACTATAAAAAAGAGGAAAAGGATTGTGCTTCTATATTTTTAATATGAAATATTTCAGATAGGAAGTTTATAAAATGGATCACGATACTTCATAAAAATCCAACATCAGAAATTCAAACAGACATTTTTCTAAACCAATTAAAATGAAGAGGTCGTCCTCTCTCTGTTATTATGTTCTATTATACGTGCACACCCTCAAATAACTGAACATAACATCTCCATGTTTGGTAATTATGTTATTTAGTTTCTGTCAATAATCTCTTCAATACCAGCAGTGTTACTTCAACTATTTGAGCTTATCTCAGATATAAAGTGAATGAAACTAAACCTCCTATATTTATACTAAATAAAGTAAAGAGAGAATCCCACTCCTCAATTGTCTAATTTTAAATTTTAAATAGTGGAACAATTTAAATATTTAGGAATTACAATTCTACCAGTTTTGGATCAATTGGTGAAAACATATTATGACAAATGAAGGAAAGAAGATCACTGCCTATATCTATACCGGGAAGGATAAACATCTTAAAAATTAACCTTTTTCAAAATATTCCTCCACTCCCAGATTTGTTTAAATAGTTTAAAAATATGACAATAAGCTTTATATGGAACTGGTATTACTGAGCAGCACAACTGTGTTCATTATATTTAATTTTTCTGACAAAAACAATCTGCATTGAATAAAAATGGAGTCTCATAATTTAAAATTACAGCTGCCTTCATTCCTGTATTCTGATAGTACTAAAATACTTTTACCAAATATAGAAAATCCTAAAACATACAGTAGAGGTCTGTTATAAAGTCAAACCAGCTCCTTATTCCTGGAAGAGCAGACGCAGCGTTTAATGTGTAACTTTTATCTACCACAATCACATGTTTTATGTCCTTTGGGGAATTTATAACCAAGTTTGATTTGAACAAAAAACATTATTTTAAATACTTGCAATTGAGAAGTTTTGTAAATACAAATCAAAATAACCTGAATAAGATTCTCTTAAACTGTTAGTAAACAATAAATAAAGGAGGGGCATCATCTCACGTTTACAGTGTGATATTATCCAATTCAGCAGAAAACTCAAGTCATAAGTTCCTCAACCAGAATAAAGATTTTCAGGCTAATATTAGTAAACAGGATTGGGAAAAAACATGCAGTAAAACTTACACAATGTTTATTAATAGTTGGATATTATAATTCATATGGTTATTATGTATATACATCACACCAGTCACATTAAACAAATATAATAAAAACATTCCAGATACATGTATAAAGTGTGGCTCTAAAGGCACATTAATACACTGTATGTAGAAATGTACAGTAATCAGATACTATTTTAGAAAGAAGTCAAATATTTGATTGGGAAAATTATTTCAAAATAGGTTTTTAACGCCTGAAATATTTTTATTGTCTTTGTACCCACAAAAACATAATCTTAGCAAATCTGAAACTATATTTATTGATTTCAGCGCCTCCTAGTGGTTAAAACATGCTGTCAAGTCCAGTGATTCTCAACTGGTGGGTTGGGACCCAAAAGTGGGTCACGGGTCTGTACTGGGTGGGTCGCAGAAAGCTAGTCAAAAATAAATAAATACTTAATATGCCTTTTATTTTTAAAGAAACTTTTATTTTGATAGGCATGCTGTGGAATGCATGTTGCACAGGAAAATATATAGATTTATGTTTTAAAAAAGATTACATATTTGTGTTTTCAACAGCTATTTTTGAAAAACTAAATTTGGTTGAGAACCCCTGGTCTAGTCCACCACTGGAGAGAATCACATATAATCATAAAACAGGAGCATTAATACATTTTGTTAATAACCTGCAGTAAGTGTTACTGTTGTATGTGATGATTACCAAAGCAGGAGAAAATATTGTTGATATTGTTATTACACCTTTATTTGTTTTTATATTGTTTTCTATAATTAATGTAATCTTCTCTCTGTAATGTAAGAATTTGTAAATATTGTATTAATGTGTTAAAAATCTTCAATAAAATATATACATGGCAAAAAAATAAATAAAGCTAAAAGTAATTGAGGAGTGACGTAGTTTAACGAGGTCTGATGGTGCGTTCACTGACACCTCGTGACCAGGAGTTTACTTGCTATGCTAATGCTAGCAACATCAAAGGGTTTTTAGTCTAAAAACATGATTTGGACATATTTTTACATCGATACGATAATCATGTGGTGAAATACCGACCTTCTCTTTGCTCCGCCCCCTCCAGGTGAGCCTCCTCCACTCCACCCTCCTCCTAAAGGCTGCGTTCACTGACAGTTTGTTCAGCGCTGAAGACGAGTTGTTCTTCCTCCGACGTCTGCTCGTCCTATCACAGCATCCACTGCTAAGCTCCGCCCACAAACTCTTCTACATCCACTGCGTGCTGCGCTTCCCTGAGAACCGTCCAATCAGCTTCAGCGACGACGGCCTCCCCGTGCTGCTGACCCCTCAGCTGGCCTCGGTCCTAGTACCCACCGTGTTCAACGATGGCTCCACGCTGCTGCACCGCCTCCACCTGCTGAGCCTGGTGCACCTGGAGGAGGGCGAGGACAGCGAGGAGAGCCAGGGCGTCGCCTTCCTGTACCAGCTGCTCACGGCGCTGCTGCACATGGTGGAGAGCGGCGCAACCACAGACCTCACCGTCACCTTCTTCAGGGCCTGCTTCCTGTTCCTGCTCCACTTCCTGTCCGTGGAGCGCTGCTTGGCCAATCTGATGCAGCGCCTGGCTCAGCTTTACCTTAGACACGCCCACCTCGCACAACACCTCATCAACCTTGTGGACCGAGTCCAGGACAGGCTGCCTGAGTCCGACTGGGGCATTGGCCTCCTGACGGCCCTACAGGAAGTAATCGTCCAGGCCCCACCCACTCAGTTTAGCTCCCACCTGAAGGTGTTGTCTAGGGTGGCGGAGGAGGAAGTGATCCCTCAGCAGAAGACGCTCCACTTCCTGTTCAACGTGGTGCGATCGGCGTCGTCCTCGGCGTGTGGGCGGGACAACTGGCGCCTGGGGAACGAGGTGCTAGTGGTGTGTCGGCGCCTGCTGGTCCACGGCCACTTGGACCGCCTCCTGGTCCCGCTGGGTGATATCCTGCATCACATGACCTGTCACTATGGCGACACGGACATACGGGACCACGCCCGCCTCTACCACGCCCTCCTCACCACGCTGTCCCGCGACAAGCTAGCCGGTGTGCTAACGGAGGGCGGGACGCACGTAAAGAAGCAGACGCTGTGCTGTCTGATGGCGGAGAGCGAGGGGCTGACGCGGGCGCTCACTGTGCACCAGGTGGAGGGGCCGGTGCTCAGGCTCACAGCGGCCACGCCCCCTCCACAGGAGAGCGAGGACCAGAGCGAAGGCGAAGTTGCCGCTGACGTCCTCACTGCACTGCAGACGTACCGCGCCCAGTTCTCTGACCCCTCCTTCTCCTCCTCGTTCCCCCTGACGTTCCGTCTGCTCCACGTGGCCACGCCCACTCCAGGCTTTGACCGCCTCTACAGCGTGCGTCTCCACTTCCGTCTGACGGACCGTCACTATGAGAGTCTGAGTGATGTCAGTGTGCCGTGTTTGTTCAGAGAGAGGCCGCCGCCCACTCTGACGCTCACACTGAAGCCTCGCCACGCCCTCCCCACCACGCTATATGTTAGCGCCCTCTTCAGCACCGAGGACGGCCTCACGTGGCTACGACCCCTGCCCGATCTCCACATCACCTTCAGGCAGACCCTCCTTCCAGTGCCTGTCCCCCCCGCCCTCAGGCTGCAGGTGTGGGAGGGGCTGTGGGAGGAGTTTGAGGGTGGGGGGGGTATGGTTAGTCTGTTCTGCTGTCAGTTGGAGGAGGCGTGTCTACAGGCTTTGATTCAGGAACACTTTCTGCCGTTTCTGGTGTCGGAGGTGTCCCAACAGGAAGTCAAAGTGCTGCACTTCCTGTCGCCGCGATCCCACGTGCTGCTGAAGCTCCACCCCCAGGAGGATGCCGTTCATTTCCACATCGCCACAGATACCGCACAGCTTCTGCCTTACGTTAACGCCTACCTACGGACCATCACCTCACGGGGCCACACCCCCAGCTCACAGGACCACGCCCACAGCTCACAGGACCACGCCCACAGCTGACCCCTGCATGGTTTTAGCTCAGAGAATGATTTTAACTCAAATAAAGCTTCATCATTTCCACGTGTTTGTAATTAAATGTTTATTACCAGAGAATAAAATACTGATTGTTGGCGAATCCATAGTTTAAAATAAGATGACGTTTGGCTCCACCCCCTTCACTGTTACCCTATGAGTTTGAGCTGTAGTGCAGCAGATTAGTAAAAAAATGGTTCACTTTGGTATAAAAGCATGACATTTGGCACAGATACTCAAAAAGACATGACCACTCAAAAATTCAATATGGCGGCCATTGCTATTCAATGGTTATTACAGAACCAAAACATGCTGGGATCTGGTCAAACGCTGTGTCAGCAGAAAGGTCTGGACCTCCTGAGGCTGTGGAAGTTTGGTGTTTTCCTGCTCCAGGAGTAACCTCAGAGGAGTATGAGCAAATTGGAGTGACTTTGATACCGCTTTCTCCCATTGAACGAGGTTACCCCTGGTGCAGGAAAACACCAAACTTCTGCAACCTCTGCGGGCACAGTTCGGCCTCAAGCCGAAAACAAACTACACTTGGAAAATAGCCGCTATATTGAATTTTTGAGTGACCAACGCCTTGGGCGTGGCCCTTAGAGAGTATCTGTGCCAAATGTCATGCTTTTATACCAAAGTGAAGGATTCTCTTGAAATATTCAAAGAATCTGCTGCACTACTGTAAATGAAGGCTTTGATGGTCCTGTGATGTCATCAGGTTTGTGTTCATTAAGACTCGGTGAGGCCTTTGAAGTTCAGTCCTCTGTACGGAGGTAAGGACGTTTGCTGACTCAGCAGTTTGTCCATGATGGCGATCTCCACCTCCTTCTTCTCCACATCCTCGATGGGCGTCCAGGACATGTCGTGCTGCAGTTTGAACGCTCCGATGAACGGATGAGGACAGCTCTGACCCCACTCCTACAAAATAAAACTTTATTTACAACAGAGGAACATATTTGATGTAAATTAGCAACACATTCATTACTTTACAAACTAAAAGGTTTTAATTATAGATGAAATAATAAAAGATTAAGACCAGAGGGTTAACAGTCCAAATAAATAATAATATAAGACCAATGATTAATATTTAAAGTAAACACTAAACAGTGTCATTGCACAATTCATGTCAAACTAAAATCTAATTAAATCATGACATTCTTCAAATATTCCTGTGCAGAAACATGATCTATTTCAACAATATTAGCACATCTACATTTCATTTATCCCATCGTTAGTTTTCTTTTTTTCTTTTACAGTAAACACACAAACAACTTATTACGATACACTAGTAAAACTATACACAGAATAATAGTTTATTAGTGTGTGTTTAAATCTGAGTCAGGAGGAGAAAACCAGAAAATACAAATACATCTAAATAATTGTTTTCTATTAATAGTAGGATGAAAAAAGTGTTTATATCTTTACACAACTATAAAAAACTAAAATAAAGAGAAAATTGAGAGAGATATTAAAATAATAGATAAATAAATTCAGGCACCTCCACTGGAGACCATTTCTACATTAACCTGTCACACTGCCCTCTAGTGGTGAGAGAAACATGATGAGCTACATTACTGCGCTAGATAAACATGAATAATGTCCTTTTACACCACGAACTGTGTGAAAGTTAATTTTCAGCTTTGTTTCCAGAATCATTCCAGAGTTCTGTTCATTAAAGTTGTAGTTTCAGAGTGATCAATATGTTTATTACTGATATATGTTCAATCAACTAATGTTTGGTAGATTTATTATAACATTATAAAAGAGAACAGCTCCAGTTGTTCTACGTTCATCTAGAACATTAATAGTTTGTACTCGTGTTGTTGCTCCATAGTGTTGTAGTAGTTCAGACCAAATTTTAAATGTCTCGGACTCGGGATTTTCCCTCAAGACCGTTCGAGACCAGCACTAATTCCTGCTATTTTTAAACTTTTTTATAATGTGATAATAACACAGAGAAGAACGGGATAAAACAATCCTTTATTCATTCTTTAATCCACCCTGTGTGTGCGTGTGTGTGTGTGTGTGCGTGCGTGTGTGTGTGTGGCTATGGTGTCAGTTTGGACCGTGGAGCAGAAGGAGATATGAACTAATCACCGGTAAAAATCCCAGTAAACTCTGTAAAACAATCACCAGTAATAAATATTATCTCCCTGGTAAAGACAGTAGCTCTAATAACTGGTATAATAATAAACTGATGATATTACAGTCTGTGAAGGCTGGATAGGGGACGCACTTACTCTGCTTCTGGGTCCTAGTGCCAGCCGACCGGTGAAGCCTGTTCTATTTACCGTGTTTACTGAGGTCTGTGTGTGTTTAATAAGTCAGTGTGTGTTTAATAAGTCTGTGTGTGTTTAATAAGTCTGTGTGTGTTTAATAAGTCTGTGTGTGTGTTTAATAAGTCAGTGTGTGTTTAATAAGTCAGTGTGTGTTTAATAAGTCTGTGTGTGTTTAATAAGTCTGTGTGTGTTTAATAAGTCTGTGTGTGTGTTTAATAAGTCAGTGTGTGTTTAATAAGTCAGTGTGTGTTTAATAAGTCAGTGTGTGTTTAATAAGTCAGTGTGTGTTTAATAAGTCTGTGTGTGTTTAATAAGTCTGTGTGTGTTTAATAAGTCTGTGTGTGTTTAATAAGTCTGTGTGTGTGTTTAATAAGTCTGTGTGTGTTTAATAAGTCAGTGTGTGTTTAATAAGTCTGTGTGTGTTTAATAAGTGTGTGTGTTTAATAAGTCTGTGTGTGTTTAATAAGTCTGTGTGTGTTTAATAAGTGTGTGTGTGTTTAATAAGTCAGTGTGTGTTTAATAAGTGTGTGTGTTTAATAAGTCTGTGTGTGTTTAATAAGTGTGTGTGTGTTTAATAAGTCAGTGTGTGTTTAATAAGTCTGTGTGTGTTTAATAAGTGTGTGTGTTTAATAAGTCAGTGTGTGTTTAATAAGTGTGTGTGTGTTTAATAAGTGTGTGTGTTTAATAAGTGTGTGTGTGTTTAATAAGTGTGTGTGTGTTTAATAAGTCAGTGTGTGTTTAATAAGTGTGTGTGTGTTTAATAAGTCAGTGTGTGTTTAATAAGTCAGTGTGTGTTTAATAAGTCAGTGTGTGTTTAATAAGTCTGTGTGTGTTTAATAAGTCTGTGTGTGTTTAATAAGTCAGTGTGTGTTTAATAAGTGTGTGTGTGTTTAATAAGTCAGTGTGTGTTTAATAAGTCTGTGTGTGTTTAATAAGTCAGTGTGTGTTTAATAAGTGTGTGTGTGTTTAATAAGTCAGTGTGTGTTTAATAAGTCTGTGTGTGTTTAATAAGTCAGTGTGTGTTTAATAAGTCTGTGTGTGTTTAATAAGTCAGTGTGTGTTTAATAAGTCTGTGTGTGTTTAATAAGTGTGTGTGTGTTTAATAAGTCAGTGTGTGTTTAATAAGTCTGTGTGTGTTTAATAAGTCTGTATGTGTTTAATAAGTCTGTGTGTGTTTAATAAGTGTGTGTGTGTTTAATAAGTCTGTGTGTGTTTAATAAGTGTGTGTGTGTTTAATAAGTCAGTGTGTGTTTAATAAGTCAGTGTGTGTTTAATAAGTCTACATGTTTATGTCTCTGTCCATTCACTCTTTTCATTATATTCATGTATTTTAAGGCTTTATTACATAATATCAGCTGTAGTCCAGGCCGCCGCCATCTTGGATTATGTCGTCATCACCACAGAGTTACACTATCACAGAATGAGTCAAATAACTGTAAAGAGGTTTAATATTAGTCTATTTTATTTATAAAGTGGTGTTTTTTTGTGTCTTTAGACTCTAATTACATTAATGTCTATAATATGTTTCCTACAATATAAACAGGTTCATAATATAATTATTTTATAGTTTCTGTTTCCACTGTATCAGAATAATAATAATATTTCTCAACAATAACTATTGATTGATTTGTCACATGACTGTTCCAGGGTTTGTTTTATTTAGTTTCACCATCTTATTTCTTGGTAGAAATACTTTTAAACACTTGCTGTACATTCAGCTGACATAAAAATATTGTTTTCAAATATGTAGAATAATTGTGAATTTATCAGTAGTAATTTTAATATTTTAATATTTTTTGTACGTCAAATGTATTTAAAAAAAACTAAAACTAAAGAGAGAATGTTATTTAACTGTCAAACCTTGTCATAATTTTATTTAGTTATATATTTTTTTAAATTAAAAAAAAATAAATGTTTATGGTCTCGGTGCATTCTGGTCTCAGATAGTGTGATAGTGTGGTCTTGAACACAACACTACTGCTCCATGAAGCTCTGATGTAACCTTTGAACCTCACGTGTGTGTTATGTAATAGTGCTGGTGGAGGGGGTGGAGCCTATGTCACAGAGCTGTGCTGACTCGCCTTAGGAGAGATGATGGAAAAGTATTTCTGTCCTGAAGGCCTCTCGTACAGGTAGTACATGTTCCCTGGTTTCTTCACCAGGTTACAGGCTGCGTGGTGGAGGTCAGCATCTCTCTTTGCTTCTTCTAGAGCCTGAAGATCAAAAAGAATAAAGATAAATAGAAGATCAAAGGGCATGAGATCAAAGCCAGAGTCTGAGGATCAGATGGACCTCCTCCTTACCTTCCTGGCCTGTTCCTGTAGGTATCTGATCTGCTCTGCTATCACCGTCAGTTTGTTGCAGGCATTGGCTTTAACAAACTCATCCCCCTGACACACACACACACACACACACACACACACACACACACACACACACACACACACACACACACACACACACACACACACACACACACACACACACAGTAAAACATTAGAAGCTGATCAGCTGATGCTACAGTCTAACGTTCTACCTTCTGAACTTGAGCAGCTAGGACCACCAGGTCCATAGGGTCTCCTAATCTGGTGGTCTGGTAGGCGTTGACCAGCTCCAGTCCACTGGGGGCGCTGCTGCTCTCTACCAGCGTCACTGCAGAGGAAACACACATATCACTATTTAAACATATTTTTTATGTATATTTCTGTCATTTATTTACTTACTTTAATTATACTTTGTGGAAACTTTAGAAATGTTGCTTTTATTTACAGAAAAACTGTAATGGAAGCAGTTAGTGAGAGCTGCTGGTCTTACACAGTAACTATCTATCTATCTATAGATCTATGTACAGTATCTATCTATCTATAGATCTATGTATCTAACAATCTATAGATCTATGTATCTAACTATCTATAGATCTATGTATCTAACTATCTATAGATCTATGTATCTAACTATCTATAGATTTATGTATCTATCTATAGATCTACGTATCTATCTATAGATCTATGTATCTAACTATCTATAGATTTATGTATCTATCTATAGATCTATGTATCTATCTATAGATCTATGTATCTAACTATCTATAGATCTATGTATCTAACTATCTATAGATCTATGTATCTAACTATCTATAGATTTATGTATCTATCTATCTATAGATCTATGTATCTATCTATAGATCTATGTATCTAACTATCTATAGATTTATGTATCTATCTATAGATCTATGTATCTAACTATCTATAGATCTATGTATCTATCTATAGATCTATGTATCTAACTATCTATAGATCTATGTATCTAACTATCTATAGATTTATGTATCTATCTATAGATCTATGTATCTAACTATCTATAGATTTATGTATCTATCTATAGATCTATGTACAGTATCTATCTATAGATCTATGTATCTATGTACCTATAGATCTATGTATCTAACTATCTATAGATCTATGTATCTATGTACCTATAGATCTATGTATCTAACTATCTATAGATCTATGTATCTAACAATCTATAGATCTATGTATGTATCTATCTATAGATCTATGTATCTATCTATAGATCTATGTATCTATCTATCTATAGATCTATGTATCTATCTATAGATCTATGTACAGTATCTATCTATCTATAGATCTATGTACAGTATCTATCTATCTATAGATCTATGTATCTATAGATCTATGTATCTAACTATCTATAGATCTATGTATCTAACTATCTATAGATCTATGTATCTATCTATAGATCTATGTATCTATCTATAGATCTATGTACAGTATCTATCCATCTATAGATCTATGTATCTATGTATCTATAGATCTATGTATCTATCTATAGATCTATACATCTAACTATCTATAGATCTATACATCTATCTATAGATCTATGTATCTAACTATCTATAGATCTATCTATAGATCTATGTATCTAACCATCTATAGATCTATGTATCTAACTATCTATAGATCTATACATCTATCTATAGATCTATGTATCTAACTATCTATAGATCTATGTATCTAACTATCTATAGATCTATGTATCTAACCATCTATAGATCTATGTATCTAACTATCTATAGATCTATACATCTATCTATAGATCTATGTATCTAACTATCTATAGATCTATGTATCTAACTATCTATAGATCTATACATCTATCTATAGATCTATGTATCTAACTATCTATAGATCTATACATCTATCTATAGATCTATGTATCTAACTATCTATAGATCTATACATCTATCTGTAGATCTATGTATCTAACTATCTATAGATCTATGTATCTAACTATCTATAGATCTATGTATCTAACTATCTATAGATCTATACATCTATCTATAGATCTATGTATCTAACTATCTATAGATCTATGTATCTAACTATCTATAGATCTATACATCTATCTATAGATCTATGTATCTAACTATCTATAGATCTATACATCTATCTATAGATCTATGTATCTAACCATCTATAGATCTATGTATCTAACTATCTATAGATCTATACATCTATCTATAGATCTATGTATCTAACTATCTATAGATCTATGTATCTAACTATCTATAGATCTATACATCTATCTATAGATCTATGTATCTAACCATCTATAGATCTATGTATCTAACTATCTATAGATCTATACATCTATCTATAGATCTATGTATCTAACTATCTATAGATCTATACATCTATCTATAGATCTATGTATCTAACTACCTATAGATCTATGTATCTCACCACGTAGGTGGTTGTTCACTCCTCTGAAACATCAGAGGAGTTTCACATCTGTCTGTAAAGTCTGTGTTAATGTCTATAACTGTTTTCTGCTTTAAACCAGTGAATGTCTACGATCACTCACTATAAACTGATATAACTCACAATAATACGTTTACACTAACACACTACTGATGTGATTGATGCCTATAAAGTAAAACTTATGAACCAATAATAATATTTTTATTCTGTCTTCAAATTAATAAAATAAAATAATATAATATAATATAATATAATGTGGCATTGCAAATAAAGATCTATAAAGAGATATGACATTTTTCCAGACTGAACATTTACATAATATATGTAATCAGAAATCAATACTTTCAGATTGTCATAAACACTTCAGGTTTGTTTGGATTTGACACATTTTAATGTTTTTTTTTTTTTTAAAGTTTATGTCATTTATATAAAATAAGTCTTCATCAGTCTGCATCTGTGAATCAATAGTTTGGCCAAAATAATGAAGGTGTTATACATCACGTCCCATTGTTTGTTTTGTATTATTATTATTATTATTATTATTATTATTATTATTATTATTAATAACTATATACTTAACGTCTTTGTAAATCAGTTTAAATAGACTAAGTAGATTTCACAATGACTTCATTTAATCAAAAGATGATGTTGTTCTGTGTGTGTGTATATATATATATATATATATATATATATATATATGACAGCTGTCTGTGAAAATTACATTAGATTAATAGAGACAACAAAAACAACTAATTACTCTGATTACATGGTTACACAATAACCTGAAGCACACCGTGTTTTTTCAAGTTAAAACTTAATAAATAATAACTTATATTCAATCGTTTATATTCAAAAAGTGAGACTACAGCAGATTGTATTGTTGTAATTGTTATTATAGAATTACACTAAGATATAACAGTTTTACTGAACTATTGTAAGTCTTATAAATAATACCTAATTAATTGTTCAGTAATTTAAACATTAAAGCTGTCACTGTGGTGTTCAAGTGCAGTGGGAAAAGTCACAATAATAACACAAATACAATGTTGGCAGAATCACCCACAGTAACACGTAGCGTTACTGTAACTGTATACTCTACTGTACATAATCAGTCTATCTGCTTTTATTTTGAAGGCGTTGAAGTGATTTATTACAGATATAACAGGTCGGTTTACCTGTGCTGTTCTGCTCCGGTTGGTTCGGTAAAGACACGGTTCTGTCCATGTTGCTCTTCTATGTTTTTCTAACGATCTTCTTTGTTTTCTAACCGAACCGTGTGTGTCCACCTGCTGATTTTGTAACAGCTAATATTTCACGAAACACGCAGGGGTCCTCACGGTACCACCCTCTAACACCTGGAACAGTGTCCTCTCTACTGCCTGAATAAAATACAGTCAATAACATACTGGACTAGCACAGAATGCTACTATAAACATGCTCGACTTTGATTTATAAACTAATTTAAAAAATAGCAATTTCTGTGATTAATTTTATTTATTTTTGTGATAGAAACATTATGTTTATAGTCGGGGAACACAGAAGTCAGACTGTAGAACATCTACACGTTAAGATGTAAAACATTGAAAAAAAAGTAGTGTAACTATCACCGATTCTGCCTCAAACGGAAGTTGTAGAATGTTTTAACAGATTAAAAAGCCCATAATCACACTTTATATACTAAGAGTGTCATCATCATACCTCTGCACAGTGAAGCCATGCGTCGCCATCTTGATACTCATGATTGATTTGAAACCTGCAGTGTTTTTTTGTTGTTTGTTTTGTTTTTGCACCAAATACTGAGGTTTACAGAGTACCAACATGGCGGCTGCTGCCAAAGATCAGTGGCCTTCACACAAAACTTTCATATTATGTAACTTTTAGTGTTGAACATCATGTTCCTGAGAAGTTTGGACATTTGAGAGATTATTGAAGCAGGTGTTGTAAAATGAATAAAAACGAAAATAAAAGCTAATTAATCACTGTCAGTCTGAGAGACTTTCACTGGGAGCTTTGGAGGAAATGTTCTTTAAAAAATTCAAAGTTGCTTTGAAAATATAATTGTAATTATAATAATATCAAACTTGGAAATGGAATTGAATACTTTGTTCTTTCACTAATTAGGATGAATAAAATGTAGAAGTTTTTATTTACATGAGTACCTTTGAAATAAAGTATGATGCAAACAACATTCAGACAATCATCCTTCTGTGTTATAAATAACAACACAACCATCCAACGTCTTAAATCTAAATATACAGTAGATCAAACTCAAGGTTTTTGGTAGTCATTGACTCTCATTTCAAAATATATTTTTTTATTTTACTAGTGAAAAACTAATAAACAATAAATCATTATTAGACACAGAGCTAATCTACAATGGCCTCATGTCAGGAAATAACCCAAAGTTTGGGTCCAAAATAAAAATAAAGAAATCACATAAAAATAAATAGTTTTATGTCCCAATAAATAGTAACATTTATACTATAAATAAAACAGATCAGATTATTTCTTACATTCTCACATACAGTTATGAACCAATGAAAATAATATAAACAGTATATGTTCATATTTCCAGAGCGTGTGAGTCTAGAACCAATGTATATCTGTGACTAATCATTAGTGATGTGAACAGTCTATGTTCATAGCTCTAAGCTGATCACATTACAGGGAGCTGAGACATATGCTAAGTAGTTTACTGAACATGTTCCAGACCCAAACACACACTGACTTAGTGACTATTTAGAGGAGCTGACATGTCCACCAGATATGATGTATAGCAGATCTATTTCTATATTCTGAGAGAGTGGGTGGAGCTTATTACTATACCATATTTACCTTTATATGTGATGGAGTTACTGATATATTGGAAGATGAACATGGAAGATAAATAAGGACACACCCCCTCACTATATTATCTATATATTAAAAAAAAAATAGAAAAAATGGAATAGTTTGAGACCAATATACTATTACCCAAATAACACTAAAGTGGGTCAAAAAGGTTGAGAATCACTGAGCTAAGAAATTAGGAAAGGATCTATTGCCAGTAAAAACATGGGCAGGATTAATGTAGATTAGGGGTCACCAGGTCGCCCGCATGGAGCATAGGAGGTGCCCTCAGGTATAACAACATTATTAACTACTGACCAATGAAGAGATTAATACAGATGTAGTCAGAGATATAATACAGTACATGAGAACTTTAAATGTTTATTTTCACTGAGACGAATTTGTTTTAGTGATTTTGTTAAAGAAGCTTCAGATTGTGATAAGATGCTAAGTGGATTTTTCTGAAATATTACAAAATTGTTCAGTTTTATTAATTTGACATGTTTTACAATAAGTTAAAAAGTTGTTGGTTAGTTAATAGGAACATAAAGATTTCCTTTGAAATGTAATAAAAATGAAACTTGCATGAATTAAGAAAAAAAAGTGTTGAAACATTTCTTACCTTTTTAAGTTACTGCTAATTTTTCTTATTCATGAAAGTGAAACATTTAGTATTTAGGAAGTGTATATAAAATAATAACTCACTGTTTCATAAAGGTTGGTGAGCTCTGCTGTAGATATATTCCATGTGTTTGAGGTTCTATAATGATTATATGATGATGTATTATTATTATTATTATTATTATTATTATTATTATTATTATTATCATCATTATTATTACTATTATTATTATTATTATTATTATTATTATTATTATTATTATTATTATTATTATTATTATTATGTAACAAAGAGAAAATGTCAGTAGGAGATCAGAGATCATTAATCTACTAGAACTAAATAAGAAGTATTTAAATATTTAGGGGGGGGGGTACGTGATGCTTTTAGGCTCCTCCTCCTCCGTCCTGGATCAGTTCCTGTCCCAGGCTGAGTCTCAGTTCCAGTCCTGGTCCACCATGTATCTCATCAGGTTTCTCCTGGTCCTGGTCCTGGTCCTGGTTCCTCTGGGCTCCTCAGACCCGGTCCTGGAGCCCTACGACCTGCTGTTCGACGTGGCGGTGGAGGCGTACTCCAGGGCGGACTGGCTGTCCGTGGTCCTCCACATGGAGAAGGCTCTGAGGAACAAGGCTCTGATCCGGACCGTGAAGGCCGACTGTCGGCTCCGGTGCTCCAACCAGTCCTCCTTCAGTCAGCCCGTGGCCGGGGTGGGGGCTGTGGGGGTCCCCATCCCCGGGTCCGGGTCTGTCCAGGACCTGGGCTTCTTCCAGAAGGTTCTCCACAGGGCGGACTGTGTGAAGTCCTGTGAGAACCACAAACTAGGAGAACCTTCGTTCCACAGAGGGACTGAAGAGGTGGATCTAGAGTTTAAGAAGAGGACCCCCTACAACTACCTCCAAGTAGCTTATTTTAAGGTACACACACACACACACACACACACACACACACACACACACACACACACACACACACACACACTGAGCTGTGCCACGTCCATAGCTGAATGAACTCAGAGCTGAGCAGCAGTAAAACTAGTTTAACTCATCACAACTATTTCACTTGTAATTATTTTTACTAAACATTGGGATTTGACTAAATTACTCAAATAAAAAGCAGAAGAGTTTATATATATATATATATATATATATTTATTAATTAAGATTCAGTCACCATTGATCAGCCTAGTATTGGATGACGTTAATGTTTGTAAACACACACATATTGTAAAGTTACACATGCTAAATAAACAACAACTTTTAGCAACAAACCACGTTTAAAAACACGTATGCAAATTTTGAAATGTTACTTGTGACCAGATTCACAGCAATATTTGTGAAATTTGTAATATTTACTTTTCTTGTAAAAATTGTTTAATATGAATGTTGAAAATCTAAATGTTAAATCCAAATGATAAATGTTGAATCTAAATGGTGCATTTAAATACAAATGTTAAATCTAAATGTTACATTTAAGTCAAAATGTTAAATCTAAATGTTAACTCTAAATCTAAATGTTAAATGTGTAACTACATATTTAGCTAATATGCAAATTCATTTAGATTCAACATTTAGATTTAACGGTGACATATTTTTATGAGACCATACCTTTATTGAAATGTGGTTTGTTACTACAACCAACTTTACAATCAGCGCCACATACACACTGACACACAGTTTTGATTGGATTTCGACCCATGTGACAAAATTATAATTTTGTTTTTATTAGTTGATGAAAATATGAATATTTTTGATATAGTTTTAATTTAATTAGTCATAGTCTAGTTAGTATCATTTAAATAATGTAGTCGACAAAAACTGTGAGGAAAAAAAGCAACTGCTGTAGAGAGTCTTTGTGGAACCCATGGATCAGTTTGAGTTTCATTACTTCCTGTTTGAATGATCGCTGATTGGTTCTCGTAGATCAATAAACTGGACAAAGCTGTGGCTGCTGCCAACACATTCTACCAGGCCAACCCAGACCATATGGAGATGAAACAGAACCTGGACTACTACAGGATGATGGCTGGAGTCCAGGAGGAGGACTTCAAAGACCTGGAGGCCAGGGAGCACATGGTGAGGAGGACTTCCTGTGTGAGGTGGGGAAGAAGAAGCTTCACTTAGTACCGTAGTCCTTTAAGCTCTGACTCTTTATGGTCCTCCAGGCCGACTTCCTGTTGGGGAAGAGCTACTACAGCGACGCCTCCTTCGGTCTGGCTGCTCGACACTTTGAGGAGGCGTTGGTAGAATATTTTAACGCTGATAAGGAGTGTAGAGCTCTGTGTGAGGGAGCGTACGACTACGATGGATACAACTACATGGAGTACCACGCTGACCTGTTCCAGAGCATCACAGGTAGAGATAGGGTTAGCCATGCTACGTAGCGATAGCACTAGGACTGGGATGAACAATTATTTTTTAAACAATTAATCTAGCGATTATTTTTCCGATGCATCGATTAATCTAACGATTCCTTTTTTCCAGTTTGATTCGACTCGATTCGATTATCGATTATCTCCCCATTAATTGACTAAAAGTAATTTATACATGTTGATTTAAATATCTAAAATAAAATTTAAAAAAAACATGAATTCCATAACATTGCCATATATGTTTATTGCTCTTCAACTCATAATTCCAAAATAAAGTTAGAATATAAAAGTACAAAATATTGCATTCAGAGTCAAAAAACTTTCATTTTACCTTAAGAATTGTGTGTGTGTGTGTGTGTGTGTGTGTGTGTGTGTGTGTGTGTGTGTGTGTCAGACCACTACCTACAGGTGCTGAACTGTAAACAGCGTTGCTCTGTAGAGCTAGCATCTAGCGCTGGCAAAGACACGCCCTTTGAAGACTTCCTGCCTTCACACTTCAACTACCTACAGTTCTCCTACTACAACAGTAAGAGATATACATCTATATTATACACATCTATACTATATATATCTATACACATCTATACACATCTATATTATACACATCTATACCATAGACATCTATACACATCTATATTTTACACATCTCCTGTATACTATAGACATCTATAGGATCTTGGGGGCGTCTGGGGGGTTGCTCGGCCTTGGGGGGCACCCTGCGAGCCGGGCTCTGCGGTGTGACTGGGCCCTTTGGTGGGGGCGGCTTTCTAGGGCTCATCGCGTGGGCGGCATCAAGGAAAGGCGATCTGGCGCGCTCTGGGGTGCCTGGTCGGTGTGCCTGGGAGCCGGCGGGGCAACTTGCAGCATCCCCTTGGTGCCCTCGGCGACTATGGGCATGGTCGCTGTCCCTGGGGGCGCTGCTCTTGGTGCTGCTTCCGTTCTGGGTCCTTCTGGCCTGGGGTCTGATCCCTGCTGGCTCTGGGCCTGCCGGCGAGTGCCCGCTGGCTGCCCGTTCGGCGCGGCTCTGGCCGTCTGCTGGGCGTGGGCCTTGGCTCCGCTGCTGGGGTCTCGGGCGGGGGGCGCTCTGGGCCCTCCCCTCGGGGGTGGCGGGCGGGATGCTGGCGGGGGGCCTTGGGGTTGGGGGTTGGGGTCGGTGGCGGGATGCGCTGGGTGCTCGGCTGCTTGGGGCTTCCTCGGATGTGTGTGTGGGGGGCGGTGGCTGCCTCTCAGCCTGGGATCTTGGGGGCGTCTGGGGGGTTGCTCGGCCTTGGGGGGGTGGCCTGGGGCTCCCTGGCCCCCGCAATTTCTGCTGGCCTGGCTGCAGGCTGGCTAAAACAAATACCTGCTTTCGGTACTACCACTCACTCATTCCCCCTGTTCACAGCCACCATCATCATAGCTAAGCTTCACACTGTCACCATACTGGTTTGATTACACAACATAATAAGCACAATATGTTCTACAACCTCACATCTCACCCTCACTGTAAAACAATCTATTCTTCCCCACCCTTTCTATTTCCTACCTTGAGTCTCTCCTCCCTGCTCCCTTTCCCCCTCCACTTAGGTGCAACACTGCTCTCCCTTTTTATATCCTCCCTATAATAAAATATTTC
>NC_041048.1:42645010-42702510 GCF_900634775.1 Gouania willdenowi
ACACATCGACACATCCAACACATCCAACACATCAACACATCCAACACATCCGACACATCCGACACATCCGACACATCGACACATCAGACACATCGACACATCCAACACATCCAACACATCAACACATCAACACATCCAACACATCCAACACATCCAACACATCCAACACATCCGACACATCGACACATCCAACACATCAACACATCAACACATCCAACACATCCAACACATCCGACACATCGACACATCCAACACACAGACTTAACACAGCTCTTAAGACACTCCCACATACCAAAGTCTGACCTGAATACTAACTTTAATCTTTTGTGTAAAAAGTCTGGTTTAGAACTCAGACTGTTTGTACGACAACATTTTGCTTCTGTTTTTGTTTCCAAAACGTTCCTCATCAGAGACAGTTTGTTCTCTAGGTTAAATGTGGGGAACTTTTGAAGCTGTTCTGAGGTTCAAATATTCTTTATTTAAAACATTGGTTCCCAACCTTTTTTGGGCCGTGACCCTATTTTAATAACACAAATATCTGGCGATGGCAGAGAATATTTATTTACTTATTTATATAGTTTTTCATACAGTTTGAGATTGTGAGGTTTTTTAATTTGAAAAACAAAGAAAAATAATTTTAATTTATAACTAGACATCTTAGGTGAACCCATTTGAGTTCCAGGCAACGCCACATGGGGTCACGACCTCAAGGTTGAAAAACACTGATTTGAAGTGTCACATTTAGCTGTACTTTTTATGTTCAAAACAATATTACAGTCACTGTAATTACTGTCGGTAAAACACACATGTAGAGCAGGTTTATTCTGCTAACGTGCTAACATGCTAACGTGCAGGTTAGTTTATGAGTGTCAACTAATGGTAACTAATGGTATCTCATGGTAACTAATGGTATCTAATGGTATCTAATGGTAACTAATGGTAACTAATGGTATCTAATGGTAACTAATGGTAACTAATGGTATCTAATGGTATCTAATGGTAACTAATGGTAACTAATGGTATCTAATGTTAACTAATGGTAACTAATGGTAACTAATGGTATCTAATGTTAACTAATGGTAACTAATGGTAACTAATGGTATCTAATGGTAACTAATGGTATCTAATGGTAACTAATGGTATCTAATGGTATCTAATGGTAACTAATGGTAACTAATGGTATCTAATGTTAACTAATGGTAACTAATGGTAACTAATGGTATCTAATGTTAACTAATGGTAACTAATGGTAACTAATGGTATCTAATGTTAACTAATGGTAACTAATGGTAACTAATGGTATCTAATGTTAACTAATGGTAACTAATGGTAACTAATGGTATCTAATGTTAACTAATGGTAACTAATGGTAACTAATGGTATCTAATGGTATCTAATGGTAACTAATGATATCTAATGTTAACTAATGGTAACTAATGGTAACTAATGGTATCTGATGTGTTTCCTGGTCCAGCTGGGACAGGAGGGGGCGGTTCCTCTGCAGAGTTCTCGTCTGTTCTTTGACGTCAGTGAGAAAGTGAGGAAGGTTCTAGAATCCTACTTCCTCCTGGACACGTCGCTCTACTTCTCTTACTCTCACCTGGTCTGTCGCTCTGCTATCGATGGTAAGACGTGAACACATACCATGTTTGATCACAGCTGGTATATATATATATGTGTGTGTGTGTGTGTGTGTGTCTTTCAGAGAAGCAGGACCAGTGCTCAGACCTCAGTCATCCTGTGCACGTGGACAACTGTCTACTGGTGTCTGAGCTGAACGAGTGCATTAAAGAACCTCCAGCATACACACACAGAGATTACAGGTGAGCTCAGTGCACACACCTCCCTGTGTGTGTGTGTGTGTGTGTGTCTAACGCCCTCTAATGTGTGTGTTCTACAGTGCCATCTTGTATCTGAACGATGACTTTGAAGGAGGAGAGCTGATTTTCACTGAGCTAGACGCTAGAACAGTCACGGTAAAAACAATGAAAAGTGTTTTATTCTTTAATCTGTGAATGTTTCACTAAGCCACGCCCATCATCATTGCATCTACAACATAAACAACATCTAATGATGTGATCACATTACTGAATAAGAACATTTCACTGTTCAGCACTGACCTGATGCCCCGCCCACCAATCAAACAGACAATCAATAATCAATGAATTAATATCAATAATAAAACACACCGGGAGGAGATCAATAAACTGCTCAGAGCGACCAGATGTTCTACATTAATAACAGAAATAAACCATAATAACAGAACTTATAGTATTAAAGGTCTTTGTTTCTTCACATGAACATTTAGAAACAATTTTCTTCAAAGCATCTTTTTTTAATTGTAATGTTTTTAAATCCATGAGTTAATATATATCTATTATTATTATTATTATTATTATTACAATCACAACCACCTACAACTGTGGAGATGGATTTTATTCTCAAAGTAAAAAAAACAAAACAATATCACACAGAGTCAAACCTCCTCCAAGATCCAAATCTGCTCTTTCCCAGATATTATCAGTTATCTGATCAATGATCCTGATCATAATACCATCATCATTCATACTTTAAAGGATTGGAACTCATTTATATCCCATTAATAACAATACAGTGGATCATTTTTATCATATTTTTACAGAAATTGCCATAAAATGCACAATCCTGATCTGATCTGGATGAAATTTGGTGGAATAACTGAGAAACCAACCAGACAATATGAGTCACATTTCATAAAGATCAGTCACTTATGAACCGAGATATGAAATTTCATAACTTTGGTAAGTAACAAATGGACTTAATTTATATATATTTATCCCCACACTGTAGCAGTGTCAAATATTTACAATATCAGCTCATTCACACATAAACACACACACTCACCACTGGGACTGAGCTAACATGCTAAGTGCTAATCAACCACTGGCACTGAGCTAATATGCTAGGTGCTAATCAACCACTGGTACTGAGCTAACATGCTAGGCACTAATCAACCACTGGCACTGAGCTATTATGCTAGGTGCTAATCAACCACTGGTACTGAGCTAACATGCTAGGCGCTAATCAACCACTGGCACTGAGCTAACATGCTAAGTGCTAATCAACCACTGCCACTGAGCTATTATGCTAGGTGCTAATCAACCACTGGGACTGAGCTATTATGCTAGGTGCTAATCAACCACTGGCACTGAGCTAACATGCTAAGTGCTAATCAACCACTGGCACTGAGCTAACATGCTAAGTGCTAATCAACCACTGGCACTGAGCTAATATGCTAGGTGCTAATCAACCACTGGCACTGAGCTATTATGCTAGGTGCTAATCAACCACTGGTACTGAGCTAACATGCTAGGCGCTAATCAACCACTGGCACTGAGCTATTATGCTAGGTGCTAATCAACCACTGGTACTGAGCTAACATGCTAGGCGCTAATCAACCACTGGCACTGAGCTAACATGCTAAGTGCTAATCAACCACTGCCACTGAGCTATTATGCTAGGTGCTAATCAACCACTGGGACGGAGCTATTATGCTAGGTGCTAATCAACCACTGGCACTGAGCTAACATGCTAAGTGCTAATCAACCACTGGCACTGAGCTATTTTGCTAGGTGCTAATCAACCACTGGGACTGAGCTATTATGCTAGGTGCTAATCAACCACTGGCACTGAGCTAACATGCTAAGTGCTAATCAACCACTGGCACTGAGCTATTTTGCTAGGTGCTAATCAACCACTGGGACTGAGTATAGACTGGGATTGAACCCTCAACCTCTCGATCAGTAGACCACCTCTACCACCCGATCTACAGTCGCCTGAATGAATATATTGATCCAGATTCTCTTCAAAATGTTCCATGAACTAAGGTCTGTGTGTGTGTGTGTGTCTAATGTTTGTGTGTGTGTAATGTGTGTGTGTCTATTGTGTGTATGTGTGTGTGTCTAATGTGTGTGTGTGTCTAATGTGTGTGTGTGTCTAATGTGTGTATGTGTGTGTGTCTAATGTGTGTGTGTGTCTAATGTGTGTATGTGTGTGTATCTAATGTGTGTGTGTGTCTAATGTGTGTGTGTGTGTAATGTGTGTATGTGTGTGTATCTAATGTGTGTGTGTGTCTAATGTGTGTGTGTGTCTAATGTGTGTATGTGTGTGTATCTAATGTGTGTGTGTGTCTAATGTTTGTGTGTGTGTAATGTGTGTATGTGTGTGTATCTAATGTGTGTGTGTCTAATGTTTGTGTGTGTCTAATGTGTGTATGTGTGTGTATCTAATGTGTGTGTGTGTCTAATGTTTGTGTGTGTGTAATGTGTGTATGTGTGTGTATCTAATGTGTGTGTGTGTCTAATGTTTGTGTGTGTGTGTCTATTGTGTGTGTGTCTAATGTGTGTGTGTGTCTGTGTGTGTATCTAATGTGTGTGTGTGTCTGTGTGTGTATCTAATGTGTGTGTGTGTCTAATGTGTGTGTAATGTGTGTGTGTGTGTGTAATGTGTGTGTGTGTCTATTGTGTGTATGTGTGTGTCTAATGTGTGTGTGTGTCTAATGTGTGTGTGTAATGTGTGTGTGTGTGTGTGTGTGTCTAATGTGTGTGTAATGTGTGTGTGTGTGTGTCTAATGTGTGTGTAATGTGTGTGTGTGTGTGTGTGTCTAATGTGTGTGTGTGTCTAATGTGTGTGTAATGTGTGTGTGTGTGTGTCTAATGTGTGTGTGTGTCTAATGTTTGTGTGTGTGTGTCTATTGTGTGTGTGTCTAATGTGTGTGTGTGTCTGTGTGTGTATCTAATGTGTGTGTGTGTCTAATGTGTGTGTAATGTGTGTGTGTGTGTGTGTGTAATGTGTGTGTGTGTCTATTGTGTGTATGTGTGTGTCTAATGTGTGTGTGTGTCTAATGTGTGTGTGTAATGTGTGTGTGTGTGTGTGTCTAATGTGTGTGTAATGTGTGTGTGTGTGTGTCTAATGTGTGTGTGTGTGTAATGTTTGTGTGTGTGTAATGTTTGTGTGTGTGTAATGTGTGTGTAATGTGTGTGTGTGTGTGTCTAATGTGTGTGTGTGTGTGTCCAGGCTGAAGTGCGTCCTCGTTGTGGGCGTGTCCTAGGCTTTGGGTCAGGAAAGGAGAATCCTCATGGAGTTAAAGCAGTGACTCAGGGTCAGAGGTGTGCTGTGGCTCTGTGGTTCACCCTGGACCCTCTACACCAGGAGAAGGTAGGGTCATATATCTGTTCATCTAACCATCCATCCATTCATCCCTTCATCCATCCCTTCATCCATCCACACGCGTTATATGACTCAGCCCCTCCCACAGGCTGCTACAGGCTCCTCCCTTGGTGCTGTGTCCTAGTCATGGACCATCTATCTCTCTACATGTTCTGTTCTGTAGGAGAGGATCCAGGCTGAGGATCTACTGAAGATGTTTTCATCTCCTCTGAACGTAGAGTTCAGCAGAGATCAGCAGGAAGCTCCGCCTCCTGAGTTCCAGCCTGTTCTTGTGGACGCTCCTGAGGCTCCTGAGGTTTCTGTGCAGGTGGACCAGGAGCTGAATCCAGACCTGCAGACCAGTAAACCAAAACCAGCTGATCCTCCTAAGAAGAAACCATCAGCAGCTAAAACCAAAGTTCAGCCCAAAGCCAAAGCTGCTGCTAAACAAACTATAAAAACCAAGACTAAGCAGGTGAAGAAGATCTCAGAGTCTACTGCTCCAAAGACTGAGAAGTCCTCCTCCAAGAAGGTCTCAGCATCAGCTCCAAAGATAGAGCTCTGATCACAAAACATCTCACTGAAGCTTTAATCTGGGTTTAAAGAAGATAGTTTACTTAACGTTTCACGTCTGAGTTCAGGTCCTGAAACATAACAAATATCTGTGTGAAGTCAGTGAATAAAATGAGTTTTTTTACGAGGTTTGTGTTTGTGAAGTAAAATGATGCAGTACTTCAAACCATCACTAGGTGGCAGCATTAAATCACAGCGTTCAGTTCCCAACCTTTATTGGACTTTATTTTTCTAAAACTACTTCTTGATCATGTTTGTTATAATGTGTTATAAATATAGAGTCGACAGCTCACATATTTATTTACTGCATTTTTTTGAACAGTTGTTTAAGATTGTTTTAATTTTAAAATCAGTAATCATAATTTCTTCTAAATAATTACTAGACATTTTGACCTCATTTGGGTTAGGGTTAACTGGTTAACACTGGTTTAACTGACCAGCCCTAACATTATTGGCCTGGTACAGTAATACTAATACTAGCAACATAAAAAATAAATACATTGATTGTTGGTAAGGCATCATGTTTTATCCATTAGTCTTTGAGCTAAGCTAAGCTAAGCTAGCTCTGTTAGCTGTTGGTCCTGAGAGGCTGAGTTGAGGCTTGTTACCATGTCTGTTAGTGAGGGCGGAGCTAACCTCCCAATGGGGGGGGGGCAGGGGGAGGAGTTATTCCTCTGATTACATCACAAACTCTCCTGTCTGAGCTCATATTTCACAGAATGTGGAATAAATAAATCATTTTGGAGCATCCAATTCTTCTCACAGAAGTAAAAATGACATGAATCTTTGTCTAAATGAAACAACAATATTTGCAGGTTCTCACAGTTTTTATGGTGCTTATGGTGCTAAACTGTTGAAAAAACTAAAAATTCTTACAAAATCCTTAAATTCTCCTCAAATTATGACATAATACTTCCTTTAATTAAAAGAAATTGTTCACAAATCTAGGAAAATTAAAGTGTAGATTATTTTGGGACTAATATCTGTGACTGTGTGTGTGTGTGTGTGTGTGTGTGTGTGTGTGTGTGTGTGTGTGTGTGTGTGTGTGGGCTTAGCATGTGGATGAAGTCATAACAGCTTTGAAAGTATCTCTCTCACACACCACATACACACACACACACACACACACACACACACACACACACACACTGTGCTGTTGTGGTCCATGGATTAAACCATTGTTTCTCCAAACTCAGTGGGAGGAGGCGTGTGTGTGTGTGTGTACAGTAGACAACAGTGTGTGGTACGGTCGTCTCCGTCTCACATGTAACCAAACATCTCTACTTTTCAATCTTCCTCACACCACATCCAGTCTGATGTGTTGCCATGGTGATGTGATATAAGTAGACGGTGTAGTGTCAGGTTAGAGGAGGAAGTCTTTCCTTCGCACACACACACAGGTAGAATTCTGTAAGAACAGTGTGTGTTTCCTTTTTACACCAAACGAGCTGCTCAGTGTGTGTGTGTTTAGTACGTGACAGTGTCAGTGTGTATCTGTCCGTCCCAGCACTTGTTCTAGTCTAAAACCAATAATGTAGTGTTGTGGGGACAGTGTGTCCTTTGTTCTAATGGGTTCCTCCACCATGACATCAGCTCTATTGTTCTCTGTTCTCATCCTGGAACAATAGGACTGATCTACACACAGGGACATGATCACGTAATAAATACATGAATTAACCTTAAATATTAGGTTTCATTCACTTTTATTTTTCACTCGTTTCTACTATTTCTGTCTCTCTGATTATGTTTTTAATGAATATTAATGATAACAATGTTCAGATATTGTTCTGTAGTTTACACAGATGATCAATCAGCTCAGTGCTGCACACACAACACGTCCAGTACAAGGACTACAGACAAGAGCTAAGGATTGTGGGAAATGTAGGATTTTACTGGAAACTACTCTGTGATGGTGCGTTTGACTATGAAAGCTCTGATGGGGAGTTTGCTCCGCCTACATTCTGGCCTTAAAGCCCAAACATACAGAGACGTGTTTTAAAGATGTGGTTCTATCGTAGCTCGCCTCCATCTCTCCTGGTTTGTTTCACCAGGAGGTGAAATACACTATTACATTTAATGTGAAAAATACATTCTGAGAGTGTTTAGTGGGACACTCCCACAGTCACTGGCCTGGTGGGCGGGACTCTGCTCCGCGTACGTTACTGTTCAGATCTTTGATTTCAGCTCAGAGATGGTTTGTCAGGTAACACATGAAGTCATAACTCATGTTTGTTTTTGTTAGTCTTCATTCAAACATCATTGACCACAGGTTGTAAACCTGAAACAGAATAAATGCATCAATCACCAGTGCTATCAGTATATACTGTAATACCAACTGGCTGGGCCTGGACCTCAGAGCTGAATCTAAATGAACAGCAGAACAAAACAGTTCTAAGAGTGAGAAATGTGTGAGTGCTTTATCACACATTAGCACTAAAAGAGTTACATTTATTTTCACTAATCCTGCTCCTTTAAGAGTGACTCAGATTCAGAAAACTGTATTTGTTTCAAAAGCAGCAGATGTTTTATAGTGAGGGCTGCAGTCATATGGTGTGTGTGTGTGTGTGTGTGTGTGTGTGTGTGTGTACCTCTACCTCTGAGTGAAGGAACTTTTTATTCCATTAAATCATGACGTCTCTGCTGATTATGATGGTGGACACTTGGCTCACTGCCAGCACTTTTTCACAGAGAAACGAGGCGTTTAGTGCAAAGTTAGCATTAGCATTAGCATCAGAACAAGTGTTCCCTGTAAAAGTGAGAGTGGACACGTAGGTCGGTGAGAATAAAGGAGGGGGAGAGTTTCACAGCCAGCAGGTACATGACACATTTTTGGAATAGCAGCCAATAAAAAAAGCTCTCAGGGAGTGTGAGAAAAAACAGCTAATGCTAAGCTGCGTTACAGTTCTCCCTTTTACAGGAACTAAAAGATAAACGTTAAAGTACAAACTCTCTCTGCTTCAACAAATAACCAACAAAAACACACTAACCCTTTTTATGCTAACATGCTAACAGACGTAGCACAGGTCATTCCTATTATTTGGAGCCATTTAACTTTTCATGCTGTGTTATATTTTGTGCATAAATATAAAATATAAATCACTAAAACATATTTTTTAATATATATATTTTTCTACCTTAGGGTGACTAAGAAAGTGGGCTGACCCATGAGACCACATTGATCGTCCAATAGAAACCCTGGAGAGAGGAACAATAGTAAAGGGAGTTTAAGTGACAGTGGTAGTTGAAATTAAAAAGCAATGTGTAAAGCATCTAATATATTTTCACGTTTTAAAACGTTAAAAGTTTAGATGAACGTTGTGAGACTAATGGAGCAGTCATTAGCAGGTGGAGAGGTTCCACTTCAGCCTAGAGAGGACTTCATGTAGACCTGGTCTTTAAACTATTCTTCATCAAGGATGCTTGTGGAGCTTAAAGTATAAAGAAGCAGCTTCCTGGTCCCTATAAACGCACTCAGAGGAGGAAGTCCTCACCGGGCGCCACAATCGCCCGTTTCACTGAAAGAGGCCCAACGTTGGAGACTTTGGTTCTTTGTAGTCGTGCTCATTTCTTTGTTTGTCAGATCAACAAAACACGAGAATGTAAAAAACCGGATGGAGCCGGAACGTACAGGTGTAAGAGATTTAAACTCAACTCAACTGTACTTATTTCTATAGAACATTTCTTACTGTAGAACATGTGACTTAAAGTGCTTCATAACAACAGACAGAAAACAGAGATCAATAAAAATACAGAATGAGGAAATAAAATCAATTTAATAAAGAGCCAACAGAGTATAAAACATGTCTTCATTAATGATAATACTGAGTTCAAATGTCATTAAAAAGATAAACATTACAAAATCAGTATTATCACGTGTTAAAAGCCAAATTAAAAAGTAAAGTGTGTATAGTTTTTTTTAAAACCATCAGTGGAGGTGATGATCTAATGCTCTCTGAGAAGCTGTGAGGGACATAAACCCAGAGGAGGTGTGTGATGTATGGAGGAGAAATGACATTTAAGCTTTAAAAACTATTCCAATAACTTTCTAATCCATTCTTAAAGCCTCTACAAACCAATGCAGTGTCTCTTGGATAAGATGTAGTTTTTTATTGACTTTTGGGGTTGTCCAGTAAAAAAAAAGTTACAGTAATCTAACGAGAAAAGCATGAATTAAAATTTCAGCATCTTTATGGGTTATTAAAGTTGGTTTCTTAGCTGGAAAAAAGATGTACTTGTAACGTTATTAAAATGAATTTAAAACTGTTCCATGTAACTGTTAAAAAGTTTGGTTTGTAAACGCTCTGGTTTTTGTTTTGGTCCAAATAAAATTATTTCCATCTTGTTGTCAATTAATTTTAAAAAGTTGTCACTCATTCATATATGAATGTGGGAGATAATGCACACAGTGATGGTATGTTGTGTTTTACCCAGTGGTAAATGGAGAATAAATGGGACCAAGAACACGTCCCTGTGGGACACCACATGGTTAAAGTCATGAACTAACTGTTATAAAGATAAGAGCTGATGGTATGGTACACAACGTGAATCACAGAAGAAGAAGACACTCATTGATTTACGTATTCATATAAAAGTCACCTGACCTAGAATGAGATAATGCTAACACTGTTTAGTTTACACAAAGACCCTTGTCTGCTCACGGTTCCAGTTCTAAATGTGATGTGACAGATTTCCTCCACTGAAGGTTCACTTAATTAACTTTTTCTAGCCCTTTTATCCTCATCTTACACTGGATCAAGTTAATCTGATTAGCTGCTTGGTTTCCTTGTTCTCTTCACTGGGAGAATATTATTATTTCATCGAAACTTCAGAAAAGTTTGTTAAAGTCTTTATAAAACATGATAGAAATGTTAGTTACAGTGTGTGTGGAATGACTCCTGATAAGTTTGTTACAACGTGAATAAAAAGCTTTGTTTTCTACAAACAGAGACATGAGGAAGGTGAAAAAAACTGTTACAGCCTCAGCTGATGTAAGAGTTATTATTATTATTATTATTATTATGGACATTATTACTTTGGATCTAATGGCAGATTATTATACATTTGGACTTCCTGCTGCTTCTGGAATGTGTTTTATTGTGGATAAGGCTGTAAAAATGTATCCATTTATATTCCTACAATCCAACTACTTTGATCTGTGCTCGGCTAGTTGTCCTTCCTGATCACACATATCAATTTTCCTAGAGTCTAATAAGGTGCTGCATACAGAGGAAAAGGATCAGCAAATGTAGTGCGTTTACATTAAATATATGAATATATTTTAAGTATGTAATAAATACCAGGATATATACTATATAAGGGAATGTTTTACACTAGTCATACTCAGACATCCCATGATGCATTGGGAGCCGAATGTAAAATGGTCCTGGGACTGACTTCAAGAAAAAGATAAAGATAAAAGACAAAAATCAAACATTCTCTCATCTGTTTGTAGTGAATAGTACATTAGTGGGATATATAGATATATACAACACAGACTCTCCGTCTCTCCCACAGTGAACTGCTGCTCTAAGCTGAGCTTTCAGAGTCAGCTGATCTGATCAAAGACGTAGCCATGGAGGAGCTAACGAGAGTCGAGAGTTCCCAACGACACGGTCCTCCCACAGACCGACTGTAACTGGAAACATAGGGACACGCCCATTACATCAGGCTCTCCTATTGGCTGTCCCTCATCATGTGATCACTGTGTTTGTATCTACAGCTTTACAGCACTCATGTGATGTCTGACAGTAGGTGTGGCTTTGGTGGCGTGGAGACAGCTCAGCTCTGTTCCTGTTCCATTACTCTGTAATTAGCCATACACACACTATCTAGACTCCTCCCACATTTGTCCTCCATCTTTGTATACTATAGTATATACTGTCTATTAAAAACTATAGTATATACTGTCTAGTATATACTATTGTATATAGTGTCTATTATATACTATAGTATATACTGTCTACTATATACTATAGTATATACTGTCTATTATATACTATAGTATATACTGTCTATTATAGACTATAGTATATACTGTCTATTATATACAATAGTATATACTGTCTATTATATACTATGGTATATACTGTCTATTATATACTATAGTATATACTGTCTACTATATACTATAGTATATACTGTCTATTATATACTATGGTATATACTGTCTATTATAGACTATAGTATATAATGTCTACTGTATACTATAGTATATACTGTCTATTATATACTATAGTATATACTGTCTATTATATACTATAGTATATAATGTCTACTGTATACTATAGTATATACTGTCTATTAAAAACTATAGTATATACTGTCTAGTATATACTATAGTATATACTGTCTATTATATACTATAGTATATAATGTCTACTATATACTATAGTATATACTGTCTATCAAAAACTATAGTATATACTGTCTAGTATATACTATAGTATATACTGTCTATTATATACTATAGTATATACTGTCTATTATAGACTATAGTATATACTGTCTATTATATACTATAGTATATAATGTCTATTATATACTATAGTATATACTGTCTATTAAAAACTATAGTATATACTGTCTAGTATATACTATAGTATATACTGTCTATTATATACTATAGTATATACTGTCTATTATAGACTATAGTATATACTGTCTATTATATACTATAGTATATACTGTCTACTATATACTATAGTATATACTGTCTATTATATACTATGGTATATACTGTCTATTATATACTATAGTATATAATGTCTACTGTATACTATAGTATATAGTGTCTACTATATACTATAGTATATACTGTCTACTATATACTATAGTATATACTGTCTACTATAGACTATAGTATATACTGTCTACTATAGACTATAGTATATACTGTCTACGATAGACTATAGTATATACTGTCTATTATATACTATAGTATATACTGTCTACGATAGACTATAGTATATACTGTCTATTATATACTATAGTATATACTGTCTAGTATATACTATAGTATATACTGTCTATTATATACTATAGTATATACTGTCTATTAAAAACTTTATTATATACTGTCTAGTAAATACTATAGTATATAGTGTCTATTATATACTATAGTATACAGTGTCTACTTTATACTATAGTATATACTGTCTATTATATACTATAGTATATACTGTCTACTATAGACTATAGTATATACTGTCTATTATATACTATAGTATATACTGTCTATTATATACTATAGTATATACTGTCTACTATAGACTATAGTATATACTGTCTATCATATACTATAGTATATACTGTCTACTATAGACTATTGTATATACTGTCTACTATAGACTATAGTATATACTGTCTACTATAGACTATAGTATATACTGTCTATTATATACTATAGTATATACTGTCTACTATAGACTATTGTATATACTGTCTACTATAGACTATAGTATATACTGTCTACTATAGACTATAGTATATACTGTCTACTATAGACTATTGTATATACTGTCTACTATAGACTATAGTATATACTGTCTATTATATACTATAGTATATACTGTCTACTATAGACTATAGTATATACTGTCTACTATAGACTATAGTATATACTGTCTACTATAGACTATAGTATATACTGTCTATTATATACTATAGTATATACTGTCTACTATAGACTATTGTATATAATGTCTACTATATACTATAGTATATAATGTCTACTGTATACTATAGTATATACTGTCTACTATAGACTATAGTGTATACTGTCTACTATAGACTATAGTATATACTGTCTACTATAGACTATAGTAAATACTGTCTACTATAGACTATAGTATATACTGTCTACTATAGACTATAGTATATACTGTCTACTATAGACTATAGTATATACTGTCTACTATAGACTATAGTATATACTGTCTACTATATACTATAGTATATACTGTATACTGTATACTATAGTATATACTGTCTACTATAGACTATAGTATATACTGTCTACTATAGACTATAGTATATACTGTCTACTATAGACTATAGTAAATACTGTCTACTATAGACTATAGTATATACTGTCTACTATAGACTATTGTATATAATGTCTACTATATACTATAGTATATACTGTCTACTATAGACTATAGTATATACTGTCTACTATAGACTATAGTATATACTGTCTACTATAGACTATTGTATATACTGTCTACTATAGACTATTGTATATAATGTCTACTATATACTAGTATATACTGTATACTGTATACTATAGTATATACTGTCTACTATAGACTATAGTATATACTGTCTACTATAGACTATAGTATATACTGTCTACTATAGACTATAGTAAATACTGTCTACTATAGACTATAGTATATACTGTCTACTATAGACTATAGACTATAGTAAATACTGTCTACTATAGACTATAGTATATACTGTCTACTATAGACTATTGTATATAATGTCTACTATATACTATAGTATATACTGTCTACTATAGACTATAGTATATACTGTCTACTATAGACTATAGTATATACTGTCTACTATAGACTATTGTATATACTGTCTACTATAGACTATTGTATATAATGTCTACTATATACTATAGTATATACTGTATACTGTATACTATAGTATATACTGTCTACTATAGACTATAGTATATACTGTCTACTATAGACTATAGTATATACTGTCTACTATAGACTATAGTATATACTGCCTACTATAGACTATAGTATATACTGTCTACTATAGACTATAGTATATACTGTCTACTATAGACTATAGTATATACTGTCTACTATAGACTATAGTATATACTGTCTACTATAGACTATAGTATATACTGTCTACTATAGACTATTGTATATACTGTCTACTATAGACTATTGTATATAATGTCTACTATATACTATAGTATATACTGTATACTGTATACTATAGTATATACTGTCTACTATAGACTATAGTATATACTGTCTACTATAGACTATAGTATATACTGTCTACTATAGACTATAGTATATACTGTCTACTATAGACTATAGTATATACTGTCTACTATAGACTATAGTATATACTGTCTATTATATACTATAGTATATACTGTATACTGTATACTATAGTATATACTGTCTACTATAGACTATAGTATATACTGTCTACTATAGACTATAGTATATACTGTCTACTATAGACTATAGTATATACTGTCTACTATAGACTATAGTATATACTGTCTACTATAGACTATAGTATATACTGTCTACTATAGACTATAGTATATACTGTCTACTATAGACTATAGTATATACTGTCTACTATAGACTATAGTATATACTGTCTACTATAGACTATAGTATGATTAGGATGATGACGTTCCCACTGAAGTATATTTCCAAGTTTCCCAAGATGCATCAGGAACCTCCAGCGTTAAAAACCTTGTTCACACTGATGCTAAATATCTTTGTTGATTCTCCACTTTTATTTTGAAAGTTCTGAAAACATTTGAAGTGAGAAAGTGACCAAGTAGAATATCAACATGTGCTCATTTGATCCATAAAACTCACATAGATATATTTACATAGACCCTCCATTGGTCTACTGTTCACTTCAAAATAAGAGCCCTATTTACAAAAGAATTAGTATGAGTAGTATGTTATGTCCATCATGTGAAAGTAATAAAGTATAAACAGGTTATATTAATAATGATCTATGGTCAATGAACTGAAGCGAAGCTTAAAAAAAGGTGGAACTCGACATGTTTAGGAAACAGAGATGAAAGAATTCATAGATAATCTCCGTCTGTTCCAAATGTTCCAGAATTAAACACTTTCTTAGAAAGTGTGGGAACGTTCAGGATGTTTACTCACCCACAACCACACTAATGTCTGACAGCTAACTGTGAAATACTCTTCTACATTCAAACATCTACATTGTAGATGTGTTAATAGTGAAATGCACTTCATAGATAAAAGCTTGGATTTAACTTTGTAATGAGCAGAACTAACAATCTTTGCATAATAACAGTTAACAGGACTAACTATATAATAACAAATAACAGGACTAACTATATAATAACAAATAACAGGACTAACTATATAATAACAAATAACAGGACTAACTATATAATAACAAATAACAGGACTAACTATGCTAATACAATAACAGGACTAACTATATAATAACAAATAACAGGACTAACTATATAATAACAAATAACAGGACTAACTATATATAACAAATAACAGGACTAACTATAATAATAACAAATAACAGGACTAACTATATAATAACAATTATACAGGACTAACTAATAATAACAGTTAACAGGACCTAACTATATAAGAACAAATAACAGGACTAACTATATAATAACAAATAACAGGACTAACTATATAATAACAAATAACAGGACTAACTATATAATAACAATAACAGGACTAACTATATAATGAACAAATAACAGGACTAACTATATATAACAAATAACAGGACTAACTATATAATAACAGTTAACAGGACTAACTATATAAATAACAAATAACAGGACTAACTATATACTAACAGTTAACAGGACTAACTATATAATAACAGTTAACAGACTAACTATATAATAACCAGTTAACAGGACAACTATATAATAACAAATAACAGGACTAACTATAATAACAGTTAACAGGACTAACTATATATAACAAATAACAGGACTAACTATATAATAACAGTTAACAGGACTAACTATATAAAACAAATAACAGGACTAACTATATAATAACAAATAACAGGACTAACTATATAATAACAAATAACAGGACTAACTATATAATAACAGATAACAGGACTAACTATATAATAACAAATAACAGGACTAACTATATAATAACAAATAACAGGACTAACTATATAATAACAAATAACAGGACTAACTATATAATAACAAATAACAGGACTAACTATATAATAACAGTTAACAGGACTAACTATATAATAACAAATAACAGGACTAACTATATAATAACAAATAACAGGACTAACTATATAATAACAGTTAACAGGACTAACTATATAATAACAGTTAACAGGACTAACTATATAATAACAAATAACAGGACTAACTATATAATAACAAATAACAGGACTAACTATATAATAACAAATAACAGGACTAACTATATAATAACAAATAACAGGACTAACTATATAATAACAAATAACAGGACTAACTATATAATAACAGTTAACAGGACTAACTATATAATAACAAATAACAGGACTAACTATATAATAACAGTTAACAGGACTAACTATATAATAACAAATAACAGGACTAACTATATAATAACAGTTAACAGGACTAACTATATAATAACAGTTAACAGGACTAACTATATAATAACAAATAACAGGACTAACTATATAATAACAAATAACAGGACTAACTATATAATAACAAATAACAGGACTAACTATATAATAACAAATAACAGGACTAACTATATAATAACAAATAACAGGACTAACTATATAATAACAGTTAACAGGACTAACTATATAATAACAAATAACAGGACTAACTATATAATAACAGTTAACAGGACTAACTATATAATAACAAATAACAGGACTAACTATATAATAACAAATAACAGGACTAACTATATAATAACAAATAACAGGACTAACTATATAATAACAGTTAACAGGACTAACTATATAATAACAGTTAACAGGACTAACTATATAATAACCAAATAACAGGACTAACTATATAATAACAAATAACAGGACTAACTATATAATAACAAGTAACAGGACTAACTATATAATAACAATTAACAGGACTAACTATATATAACAAGTAACAGGACTAACTATATACAGTTAACGACTAACATATAATACAAATAAAGACTAACTATATAATAACAGTTAACAGGACTAACTATATAATAACAGTTATATATATATTGTGCTATTGAAGCTAATCAAACAGTCTGTTTTAATCTGAAAACCAACTAAGGTGGTACTTTCGTGAGGATGTCCATTGATATTCTCCGTTCTGTTGCTCCTCCCACACACATTCCTTACAAATGTAGCTCTGTTTACAACAGAATGACACAGACTTTACAACAACGTACAGGATTTATCTCCAACAATACAGAAAAAAATAAATAAAAACTGTCAAACACACATTTTCTGACTTTTTGTTCTTGTGAAGTTGCGTTTACACCTAGAGTGACTTCAGTAATCAATGAATATGACCTCCATTCAGTAACTTAATCATGTGATCTGAGTCACTGGAAGTCACTCAATGTTAAACATTTCAACATCCAATCAGTGATGAGTTTCTCCCTACGTTACTTCAGTGGAGGAACATGGAGGATAGAGTCATGGTCTAGTCCAGTCATGGTAGAACATGTTTTATTTGATGCACTGACGCTGCATGTCACTGCACTCAGAATAAATACAATTCAATTCAACTTTATTTATATAGCGCAAATTACAACAACATCATCTCAAAGCGATTAACAAAAAATAGAAAAAAAAACTTTTAGCGACAGAACAAATGTGAAAAGTGCAATAGAACGAGAGTTGACCTCATGACCCGACTGTGGCTGCTTAGATCAGAACCTGAGACGTAAACAGTCATTTTCTCCTCAACTTTGACTTGTTGTCTAATGGACACATTTCAATGTTGACAAACATGAAACACGTGGTTGACGTGTGCACGCAGGAACCGATATGTTACGCTTGAAAAATGGTAATGAATGAACCGCTGTTAAAGCAGAACTAAGTCACTTTTTCACCTAATGAATCTTTCTCGTAGACCCTGTGAGGGTAATACAGGTGTTTATGGGGTGATGGGGGTCTTTCATCCCCCTGATGTCTCTGACCAAACAACAGTACTTGTAACTTTCCCACTCCGACCCGGTACGTCACATGAAATGGGTCTATATGATATAAGGTTAGTGTGTGTGCGTGCGTGTGTGTGTGTGTGTGTGTGCGTGTGTGTGCGTGTGTGTGTGTGTGTGTGTGTGTGTGTGTGCAGTGAAGGGTTTTCAAAAACACATGCTCGGTCACGTGTGTTCACATGTTCTGCTGTGTTTTGATGTTGTAGAAAATCAAGTTTAAGTTCAAGATTGAACTGATGAGGAAAAGCTGTGAGAACATGCGTGTGTGTGTGTGTGTGTGTGTGTGTGTGTGTGTGTGTGTGTGTGTGTGTGTGTGTGTGTGTGTGTGTGTGTGTGTGTGTGTGTGTGTGTGTGTGTGTACATGGAGGCCAGGGTGAGACATGTCTCTTACAGGCGTGAGAAAACGGACATGTCTGAGAGAGCGAGTGTTTGATTGAAAAAATAGGATAATAATAATAATAATAATAATAATAATAATAATAATAATAATAATAATAATAATAATAATAATTAGGAGCTCGTGGGAAAGATGCACATTTCCAATCCATTCTCAACCAAAGGTTCCTGAGGATGTACCGTCAGGTCGCTCCGTCGTTCCTCTTGCTTCATTGGGTGCTGGTTGCCATGGTAACGAGGGTAAGCTTCCCTCGACTGCCCATATTTTGTGGAGAGCCTGCCTGGAAGTGACAAGTCCTTTTCAATGGCGTCCTTTGTTTGGTGCTGATTTACGTGGGCCTGATGCACTTTACCACCAGCTCCAGCTGAGCCTCCTTTAAACTCTGCAGATTCTTCTCCAGAATCGTCCAATCACAGCAAACGATGGACGACGCGTCTCTGGGAGGTTTTTTGGTTAAGTTGGAGTAACTTTGTGAGAAATGTTTCATTGTGACTTGGCCTTAAACGCTCCATCTTTAGGCATTTGGAAACACCCCCCCCCCCTTGGAGCCCAGTGGGCGTTCCCACAACTCACTGCCGTCCAATCAGAGGACGGCCCATTCCCTATCCCATCACGGTCAGCCTGTTGTTTTCTAATGCTTCTTTCACTACTCTTTTCTACTAACCCTCATTGAGCCACTTCAGCCCAAAGCAGATGGAAAGATTATTGTAGCGTAGAAGAAGAGAGAGAGAGAGAGAGAGAGAGAGAGAGAGAGAGAGAGAGAGAGAGGCCATGCAGAGACACAGGCAGACGGATAACGATGTTTGATCAACTGAACGCTGACAGTCAGAGATAGTTTTTCTAACTCTCCACAGAGTGGAAGAAGGATAGAGACAGATCAGATTTAGAGGGACAAACTCTCCCGTTGAGCAGTGGTGGAGTGTTTGAGAAAGAGACGAGAGTGGAGGAGAGAGAGCTCTCCAAATGAAAACACAAACTCAGAAGCAGCAGGGAGTTTGGTGAAAGAACAGGTCCTGATCAGAGAAGGAAAGCTAGCGAGAAGTGAGAAGAAGGATCCACAAAGAACTGATCAGAGAAGAAGAAATATAGACAGGAGAAACGAACCAACACAGGCTGAGAAACTGAGGAAGAAGAAGAAGGATGGCCAACTCAGGTCTGCAGTTGTTGGGTTACTTCCTGGCGTTGGGCGGCTGGATTGGAGTAATCTCGACCACGGCCTTGCCCCAGTGGAAACAGTCATCGTACGCTGGCGACGCCATCATCACCGCCGTGGGTCTGTACGAGGGTCTGTGGATGAGCTGTGCCTCACAGAGTACGGGACAGGTGCAGTGCAAGATCTTTGACTCCATGCTCTCATTGGACAGTGAGTACACACTTTATGGGTTCTTATCTCTGATCAGCTTCAAATATCGTTTGTTAAAGTCTAAATATCAGAGAAATGTTCTGTTGTTTGATGTTAAGAAAACTTTGCACAAACTCACACAGAATAACATTTTACTTTTATAAACGTCTTTCTTTGTTTTCTGTTTGATCAGGATATGATTCAAACTTATACTAAATTCTTATTGGATTTCCTTCCCAGGTTGTAAAATTCTTCTGTCCCACATAGTGCATGGGATGATGGTACTGTGTGCTCTGCTCCAGTTTACCAGAACTAAACCATCCCAATACCAGATATCAGCCAATAACAGACCAAATACATATGGAACCTCATATATGGGCCACTTATGCCTCACTTACAGATTAGTCGACACTAACATGAGAAAAAACAGCCCAAACTGTCCCAGATGTTGTAAGATATCTGCCAATTTTAGCTTTGGCTGACATCTGTTTAGTACGGGCCAGAAAATTAATGCTGGCCATCGTTCATATTCTATCTCGGTTTATTTAAACAATGACAGCCAATCACAGCGGAGGTTCTATCTTAACCCAGTAAAGTTGTGTTTGGTTAAGATGTTGAACATCCATGTGATGTGGACGTGAGAACCAGAGGTTCATCTCAAGCCCAACGTGATGTAGAGATTTTAAACATGATCAGATTCTACGTAACGTCGAATTTAATCCATTTCTACTTTCTAACAAACGCCGTCAACGGAGGAGGAGGAGGAGGGGCTTTGGGTCAAAGTTTCTCTGCTAGTTTTAGAATGATTGAGTGATGTAGTGAGTCATTGTATCAACAGTAAATGGAAACGCTCATCTGCACATGAAGCTGGTGTCTTTATGCTGATCGCAGCGATAAGAACGACGTATTGTCCTGGGACATGAATAGATGTTGTTCAGGAGAAGAAAAGGACTGTGTTGAGCCAAAGACTAGAGATATGCTCAGAATGTGCTCGCTCGTCCCCACACGCGTACGTCGTACCACTGGTAGAATAACACAGCCTGTGTGTGTCTGTGAGGACCAATCAGAGCCAAGCACCAAACCTCACGCCTCAGACACACAGGTTAGGATTAGAACTCATGATGAGACGCATGTGATGATCATTGCTCACCAGACTGTGTGAGGGGGAGGAGCCTAAGAAGCACGAGAGAATAGAGCAGCAGGTGGACTTTGATAATGAGGAAGATGATGATGATGATAATCTGTTGGTTGTGCTGAAAGGACAGCACGGTGCGTTCAGGGACATCCCATAATACAGGAAGAGCTTTATTCACACAGGAAGTCAGGAGCACGCTAGTGGTGTGTTAGCATCCCACCATCAAAGGCGGGGCTTTCAAACTTATTTTAGTTCAGGGGCCAAATACAGTTACACTTCTACACATACATAAAATACTAAATATGTATGAAAACAATCAAAAGGCTTATGTCAACAAAACACTTTCACTCCTCCTACATCACTACATATCCTATCTTTGTCACCATCTCCTCTGGCTCCACCCTCTCCTCCCTCCCAGCGATTGGTCAGTAGGAGGCATGCCGTAAGGGCATCCTGTGGCTGACCTGTGAACTACCCATCCCCCATGCTAACATGTTGTTGTATTACATTGTATGTTGTGTTTGTTGGTTTTTGTTGCTGAGGAGATTTTTCATGATCCCAAACTCCGCCCCTCTCTACTTTTTGACCTCTTCTTCTTACCCATTGTAGCTGATCAATAACTGTGTGTTGATTGGTTTATTCTGCTCATTGTAGCAGCTGCTGCCTTTTCAGATGCCTGAGTTTATTATTAGTGGATTCATAAATACACTGACATAATGTGATCCATATTCTGGACTATAGTGTGTGTGTGTGTGTGTGTGTGTGTGTGTGTGTGTGTGTGTGTGTGTGTGTGTGTGTGTGTGTGTGTGTGTGTGTGTGATGAGACAATGAGAGGCAACTAAAGAGATATGTAGAACTAAACATGTACATAAAGGTTGACATACATTTACTGATCACTGATTAAACTAAAGATCACATTTAATCTCATTTAGGAATTGATGCATTTTTAACAAGTTTAGAAAGTAGGGAAGTGTTTCATTCAGGTCCACAGTGAACACACACACACACACACACACACACACACACACACACACACACACACACACACACACACACACACACACACACACACACACACACACACACACTCTCTCTCTCTCTCTCTCTCAGAAGAACAAAAGTAACAAAGAACATAAAACAGGGTCTAAAGGACAGAAGTGAACTTTTCTGATCAAAGGATAGATCAAAGGCATCTTCTGAGACATGAAGTGAACTTCAAAGTTCCTCTGACACTAAACGTTCCTTCACAGCAGCTTCTGAAGCTCTTCAATCAATAATGAATAATGAATAATGCTGTGTGTGTTTCTGTCAAAGTGACAAATGATGATTTCTCTTTAGATGTGACTCATTCCTTTTTTAAATCCTTTGACTTTTCTCACAGAGTCACAGTGTCAGAGTCATGTGAACAAATAAAAGCATGTGAAGCTCAGACAGAGACATTTAATTTAAGAAGAAGAACAATATGCCTTTATTGATCCCCAGAGGGAATATTCACTTTTGCAAAAACAACACAATACAAAGACAGTAAGAAACCAAAATAAATATTAACATAAAATAATATTGCAAATGTGAACTATAGGTCAGACATAAATTAGACAACAGTGTGGTGTTCAGTTATTAAACAGATGGATTGAGTTGAACAATCTGAGTTAAAGAATTAACAATATGTTGGATTTACGATGGTAAAAGTAGTGGAAACAAGTGAAGCTAGATCGACATCTATAATGAAAGAGGAAACTGGCTGACATACTCAAATACTACTACACCCTTTGTAACAGCAAAATTCAAAATAGTAGATAAATAACTTCTTATTAGGGCTGGGTAACAGCGAGGTACCTCGCAATACGATATATCGCAATATTTTTGTCCATGATAATGATATTATGATGTTACAGAGATTCTGCGATAATCGATATATCGTAATTTCATCCACGATACATCACGATATCTGTGCCACTGAAGAAATTCAGAATGTATTGATGTATTACTAAACATTGTCAATCACACACTGACCACAACTAGTCACATGACCTTGTGTTGTGTTTAAGTCTTTAAGGAAAGACTGAGACAAAATATTGTTAATGATGTTTATGCAAATTAACTTTAAATCATTAAAAACAAAATGAATGCAGAAAATAGTCATTTCAGTGCTAATATTATCCACTTCTGTGTAAACTGGAAAATTTCACTGCATATGAAAGATAAACATTTGAGTCAGTGCTTTATAATATAGACAACTGGGTGGTTTATGAAAACCTGGGCACACATTTTAACTTCTACTTAAGTTTAACCTAAACCTACACTGCAGACTGCACACATTTCACTGCTAATATTAATATACATTTATATACATTTATTATTTGGAAACTTGAAAACCTGAGAACATTTAACTTGTACTTAGTTCTTAATTTGTGTAAAAAGGATTTAAAAAATAAATAAATCAATATTCAATAGTGTATTGATAACGTACAGCAAGACAAAATATCGCGATATATTGTAGTATCAATATTTTGGCACACCACAACTTGTTATTGTCCATAAGGTTTGAAAAGCATACAAATGAATTATGACTTATTTTAGTCTTAACTTCCTACATTCTAAGTTTCTCACAGTGACTCCTTTGTTCCATGGAGGTTGTATCATCCAGGAGGATCGTTCTGCTTACATTTTTTATTAAATCCACCAATATTTGGTTTCTTTCAATTATCTTAGACTTTAGTTTTTCTCTTCTTTCTGCTGCTTGTCTGACAATTTTGTCAAAATAAAGTGGCATCTTTAATGATTCCATTACGTGTGAGTAGAATATCATAACATTGGCTCCAAGAAGCAACTCATTGCTTTCAGAAACTTTCTCCGATTGAGCAAATATTAGCTGAGTTACAGTCTTTTAAAATAACTGTTCCCGAGATGCATTCAGGGACCCTGGGAATTCCCAACATTTTCATGAGGTTTTAAAATCTGGCCGGATGTGAAAAGAGGAGATGTCTGGGTAAAAGAGGACGTATGGTCACCCTGTGTAAACACAAGCTTTAAATGAGAAAGTGCTGGCAGTGATGTATTAATGTAGTCTAACTATAACCATAACCATAACTATAACCATAACCATAACTATAACCCTGTAATAATGTAGTCTAACTATAACCATAACTATAGCCATAACTATAACCATAACCCTGTAATAATGTAGTCTAACTATAACCATAACCATAACTATAACCATAACCCTGTAATAATGTAGTCTAACTATAACCATAACCATAACCCTGCAGTGATGTGTATCAGTGGTTAATTCCCAGTGAAAACAGAGTTGCTTTGTGACGTAGTGACAGTCGTCCCACTGATCCAAACATGTGGAGCTGGACCTCCTACTGCTGCTGTGGAGCAGATAGAGCTCCATCTGTGTCCATCACACCCACACATCTGCTCTGTGCCAACATCTGGAAACATGTGTCAATATGTTCTGTGTGACTGAGGCTGATGTAGGAAGATCACTGGAATCCTGAGGAGGAGGAGAACACTTTGGAATGAAATATAGACCAGTAGAGAAGAACATCTAACAATTATTCATGTTCAATTACAACTCAATTACCATTACTACGAGCAACACCTTTCCCAATTACAATTAAAATGACAATTATTAATTCCCCCAAAATCAATTACATGACATTCTCAATTACTAAAATTAAATTACAATTAATCACAATATTAGCTTTCCATTAGCAGTATCTGGTATACCCATAATACTGATGCACGGAGCACAACACAAGAAACAGGAGAACCAGAGGTGAAGTCATTGCTGTGTTTCGTGGGTGTTAATTTTGGTTTAAATAAAAACACTGGATGGAAAACTACAGCCACGCTGTGTGAAAATTATTGAGAAAGAGCTTGTGAATCAGCAGAGCTCTGCTAGCCTCAGCTAGCCCCTCAATGCTAACATGTAACATCTAACACATCAATGCTAACATGTAGCAGCCAGCACCTCAATGCTAACATGTAGCAACTACCACCTCAATGCTAACATGTAGCAGCTAACACCTCAATGCTAACATGTAGCAGCTAACACCTCAATGCTAACATGTAGCAGCTAACACCTCAATGCTAACATGTAGCAGCTAACACCTCAATGCTAACATGTAGCAGCTAACACCTCAATGCTAACATGTAGCAGCTAACACATCAATGCTAACATGTAGCAGCTAACACATCAATGCTAACATGTAGCAGCTAACACCTCTATGCTAACATGTAGCAGCTAACACCTCAATGCTAACATGTAGCAGCTAACACCTCAATGCTAACATGTAGCAGCTAACACATCAATGCTAACATGTAGCGGCTAACACCTCTATGCTAACATGTAGCAGCTAACACCTCAATGCTAACATGTAGCAGCTAACACCTCAATGCTAACATGTAGCAGCTAACACATCAATGCTAACATGTAGCAGCTAACACATCAATGCTAACATGTAGCAGCTAGCAGGGACAATGTGACACTCAGACAGGGTTCAGAACCAATAATAAATCCATGAGTGACAAATGAACAAAGTCAGTGATAAATGATTGTAGTGACAGTCGACCACTCTGTGGTAGAGGATGTGGGCGGGGCTAGAAGCGCTGCTACAGATAGCATCGTCTGACCCAACTTATCAACTGTTATGTAGAAAAACTATTTCAGACTAAATTCATCATCTTCATCAGTTCTGTTTATTTCATGATATCTACAGAAAAACCAGAAAAGCATGAATATTTCTTAGTTAAATATAAGTTAGTGTTTCGTGAACAACGCAATCATATTATTCTTTTTTCATATTACACATTATGTTAGCATTCAGTGATGGAAATAATAAACATTACTTAGTTGTTTAAGAACATTTATTGTTTTCATTGATTCAGTCAGATACCAATATACATTTAAACTGGAAAATGTTGCTTCTCGTGTCAAATATTGTTAGACCAATAATTTAGAAGAATTAATCACAAAGTCCTTATTTAATTAGATAATTTTTTTTAATAATGTCCTTGTCTTTTCCTGTTTCCTGTAGTCCACATCCAGACGTGCAGAGCCCTCATGGTGATCTCAGTGCTGTTGGGGTTCATGGGCATCATCGTCAGTGTGGTGGGTATGAAGTGCACCAAAGTGGGCGACAACAACCCGTCCACAAAGACTCACATCGCAGTGACGGGAGGAGCTCTGTTCCTATTGGCAGGTAAAGCCACGCCCCCTCATCTCTATGAACTGGTTTCCAGGTAAAGTCATTAACACCCTGGTGTGTGTCTGTAGGTCTGTGTACTCTGGTGTCAGTGTCCTGGTACGCCGCTCAGGTGTCCTATCAATTCTTCAACCCAAACACGCCTCCTAACGCCAGGTACGCACACACACCATCCTCTGACCCACATGTATGGCGTCAATGTAGTGCCAAAAACCCAAGCACATAAAAACTGAAATCGTGCACATAGATCACTTTCTGCGCTGTCTCGGTCCGTGCGCTCGCTGGGATCTCTCCGTGTGCTTCTCAGAATCAGAATCAGAAATGTTTTAATGGTCATGTACAGTTTTGAGGACAGTACAAGGAATTTGTCTTGGTAGTTGGTGCACAAAAAAACAAAACAAAGAACAACCCAGCAACAATAATAATAATAATAATAATAAATACAAAGGATGAGGGATAAATAAAGGATAGATAGAGAATAAAGGATAAATAAATTGGTCAAAAAATGTAAGTATCTGTCACGTATTGCTTAGATATGTTGATGATTCCATACTTTATCTCTAACTTATAACTGAAGTGAAAACTTGACCGCATTAATGTTGAAATTGTAGTGTTATGTAGAATGATCAGGAGGCAGAAATTGTATCTTGCTAACTTTATTAGCTCAACCTGCTAAACATAACACATGCATTGCTCCACTGCTGGCTTACTTCCGCTAGAGCACGTCACATAAAACTAGTCCTTTCCGGTCACATCATATCCTTACGCTGTTTGTGTTACACTATGTAAATAGCATGTTTACTTTACATAACATCATGCTTTCTACGAGTCGAAAGACAAGTGCAAAATTCAAATGTACTGTAATGATCAGCAGAAATCAACCTCAGACATTTAACTCAAAATAGCACTTTTGGATACCTGATTTTAACAAGTAAGCGTTCACCTTAACATAAATCTACATAAGAACCTCTTTTGTTTCTTACTTAATGTAACTGCTAAGTTCAATATCAAATTTACATACTGCAACATTAAAACAGTTTAGAACAGTTTCTCCAACTCCCAGAGATTATTTATGACATCACATATTCCTTGTATCTGTCCGGTGGCTTCACAAGCTGGCCGCTGGATGTCATGCGTGCTGGGTTTGATGACGTAGTAACTTCAGATGGTACACAAGGTGGGTCGCCTGCTGGATCTGGTGAGTGTGGTTCTCTATCCTGCTCTATGCGATCCTCTCCGCTTGTTCCTGAAGCATCTGGGGTACTGAGGATAGGTCTCAGATGACGCCTATTTCTTCGTAGGACTCCATTGTCGGTTTGGACCAAGTATGATCTGGGTGAGTCACACTTTTTAAAGATAGTTGCTTTCTTTATCCATCCCCTCTCACCGTCGAGCTTCACAGCTACGTTGAATCCCGGCTGGAATTCTGGTAATGGTCTGACGTTATGTCTGTTGTTGTAAGAACGCCTGTAACCTTGTTTTGCTCTCTCGTCAACCTGTCTCACCTGCCTGAGATCCGGCCACACAGGCTGCAGTTTGGCCTCCAACGTAGGGATGGTTGTTCGGATCATCAGCTGTGCTGGGCTCACGCCTGTAGCTCGTAACGGAGTGGCTCTATAGGTCATGAGGGCCAAAAAGGGATCAGTCTGTCTCAGGATACGTTTTGCCATCTGCACAGCCCTTTCAGCCTCTCCATTGGCTTGAGCATAATGGGGACTGGTCGTTATACAGTATGTCTGAAGTTGTACTCCTGTGAAAACTTCCTCATAAGCACAAATTTCACTCGTCAGCTCAGCAACTTCCTCTATTACAGCTGCTCGGGGATGTCTCGAAAGTGTATCAGCTATGATCAGGTTTTTTCCTGGAACCTAAACAGCTGTAGGATTGTAGCACATCATACGTAACAACAATCTTTGACACCGTACAGGCACTGAGTGGAGATCTTTACTGTTTATCAGGGGAATCAGAGGTTTGTGATCACTCTGCAGGGTGAAGGAATCCAAACCATATAGATATCTGGAAAACTTCTCACAAGCCCAAACTGCTGCAAGACATTCCTTCTCGATTTGGGCATAATTTTGTTCAGCGTCTGTCAGAGTTCTGGAACAAAAAAGGTTTCAGCTGTCCATTGTAATTTTGGAGCAATACTCCTCCCAAGCCATAACTACTAGCGTCTGCGCTAACAATGGTTGGCTTGTTTACATCATAATATGCTAGTATAGGGGACTTTGTGACAAGCTGCTTCACTTTCTTGAAGGCTTCCTCTTGTACTACAGTCCAAGTCCATACTACATCATTTTTGAGTAAGTCATTGAGTAGCTTGGTTATCTCAGACAAGTTGGGTAGATATCTGCCTAGGTAGTGAATCATTCCCAGGATTCTCCTCAAGTCTGTGACATTGTTGGGTGGCTCAAGCTCTGTATTAGCCTTCACCTTTGTTTCATCAGGACGAATGCCATGCTCATCAATACAGTTTCCAAGATAGTTTAGTTGACTTTGACGTAGGAAACATTTCTCATGGTATAGCTTTAAACCTGCTTTCTTAAGAGTTTGTAGGGCTTTCTGAAGCCTCACTTCATGGTCCTCTTGCGTGTCAGAGTAGATAAGAATATCATCCATGTAAATTGCTACACCGTCATGGTCTTTCAGGAGTTCTGCCATCTCACGCTGACAGATTTCAGGTGCACTTGTAATTCCAAATGGCAGTCTATTGAAGTAGTACATATTCTTGTCTGCTCTTTGCTTTTCTTTGGAACAGCAACGATTGGAGCACACCACTCTGTTGGCTCCTTTATAGGTTGTATCACACCAGTGTCTACCATTCAGTCAAGCTCCTTTTTCCCTTTGGGCAGCATAGGTACTGACACACACCTGGCAGTCGACACACTGTAGGGGACAGCATTCGCTTTAAGAGTGATCTTAATGGGTTTTATCTTCAGTTTACCAACATCTGTTGGGCATGAGTCTTTCAGCAGATCAGATGTTTTGATCTCATCTATGCGCTTAATTAAACCCATTGCAACAGCTACATTGCAGCTGAGTAGATGGCTGCTATGTGTTCCTCTTGTCACATTTATTTTGAACCTATATCTCTTCCCCTTTCTTACTGTGGTAGCTACAAAATGTCCAATGCAATTCACTTTACCACCCGGACTGTTCAGTCCGCTTACTGCTTTCTTTAGTTTTGGCTTGCTTTTAAGCTGATTGAATGTCTCTTCAGGTATAACACTTGTATCAGCTCCTGAGTCTATCTTAAAGTATATTTCTATACCTTGTATTGGTAGTTTCACTGTCCATGCATTGCCAGTAGGGATGTAACGATTCACTCAACTCCTGATACGATTCGATTCACGATACTGGGTTCACGATACGATTCACTCACAATTTATTTTACAAAATGGGACTGTAGTCAAATGATGACTGAAAAATATTCCTTTATTTTTTTTGTGAAAAAAAAAAAACTAGAAAATACTGTACTATTTTACTTTTATTTTTCATTGTCAAAAGAATCCCTTGATAAACTATTCAAAACAACACAATTTAACTAAAAATAAATCTTGAATTAAATAAATAAAGGAATAATGCAAATGAAGAAGAAGCCTATTAATTTAAATTCTGGTTCTATAGTAAACAATGCAAAACTGCATAATAGTTATTTTTACTTTTTAAAAGTGCAACTGAAAATGTATTTTGTGTCTTAACAATTGGACTTAAAAAAAAAAAAAAAACCCGTCATTGCACTGATTTACGTCAGATATTTGTTTGGACCAGCAGAGGGCGCTGGTAACCCAGTGGTAGGTTGGCATGCAGAAATTCTTGCAGTGAAGAAGAGATGCTATGCTAGCAGACAGAGCTAATAGAAAAACGTGACTTTTACAGATAATCACGTAATATTACAGATATTCTTTCGGTGCTAAAGGGGTAAGTAGTAGCAGATTCCGCCCCCTGTGTTCACTGCTGGACAAGAGGAGAGATAAATATATAGTGCCCTCCGCTGTCTAAAAAAAGTACTGCGATTCAATTTGAAAAGTATCGATGTCAATCAGGATACCTAGGAATTGATTTTTAACTGCCTTACGATTAATCGTTACATCCCTAATTGCCAGTGTCCTCCATGTCTGTTATTTCCCCTAAGAAACAAGTATTATTCTTCTCACTTTCTTTTATTGGTGCAGTTACCTCATTGACCACACGGGAGCGACAAAAAACTGCAAAATGTCCCAGCCTTTTACGGCACTCTGCATTACATGCTGCACATCTATCCTCTTTTGCGTGCATACGACCGCATCTGGAACATTTATATCCTTTGTTTACAGCAGGATCTCTCTGAAAGATGCTTTTAAAAACATTCTGTTGTAAACTATAGGTTAACCGTCTAAATGAAGTTTAGTGAAAAGTAACATTTGATAGGATTTAAAAGTCGTTCATTTGTACGAGATAGTTACTGGTTTATGAGTAGAGTTAGTTCCACATTGGTTCCTGTGTCCTGAGTGTGTTATATTCAATGTTGTTCTTTGGTTTCCACTCTGTGGTGCAGGTATGAGTTTGGGTCGGCTCTGTTTGTGGGCTGGGCCGCTGCCAGTCTGACCATCCTGGGCGGTTCCCTGCTGTGCTGCTCCTGCTCCAAAGAAGAAATACGAGGACAGCAATATTATCGTCAATCACAGCCTTCCACTGCCAGGGAGTACGTGTAACTCCTCCTCCTCTTCATCATCGTCATCATCATCAGACAGACATGAACACAGCAGACCATCAGGCCTGCACTAACGGACACACACACACGCACACTTTACTACACATTGGTTAACTTTATATTTATGCACTGAGAGATTAATCAAACTTCCTTAGAAGGAGATAAGCTTGTATTTATTGAGCTGTATACAATGAGTTTCATGTAAAAACACAAAATTAGTTCATCTCTCTTCTGTTAAAGAGCAAAATAATGTAAAACTATATTAATCTGATGCTTAAAACTATCAAATCAGTGAAGGTCCAGTATGGAGTTTTACGGGTAGCCATCACTCCTTTGCTAGTAAGAAAAACAATGGCGGACTTTCTCAAAGGTTTTCATCAGGTTGAGGGTGGAGTTCATGGGTGGAGTTACCAGCGGAGGGGAGGGTGTTTTCTTTCCCTAAAGTTTTGTGACATCACAAACCCTGCAAATTAGAAACGGAGCAATTCTCTCTGCATTATCAGACTTACACAGACCACAAACAAACGACTGGATGGTATTATTTCATATTTTGTGCTGTCGACACTCAAGTTATGTCATACGTGATCAAAAAAACTGCAAAAGTAGATTTTTCATAATACGCCCCCTTTAAAAAGACTGCTCAACAACACTGATTAAAAACTACCTTCAGAACGCGTCTCTAAGTTTGATTCAAGCATATTACTGGTACTGTATGTATAGAAAGTGTTTGATAACTTAAATATGTTCAGTAACGCCAATGCTAAAGTTATATCAGTTTTATTCAGATTGCTGCAGCTATTTTTCATTTAGCCAAAGCTCAGTTAGCCTAGCGTTAGCCTCTGGTTTCTTGAAAGAATGATCATCATCTGAGGAAAAAGTGAAAGACATAATATAATATTATGTAGTATTGATTGTTGATCTTATGTTGTTGTTGCATCTTTAGAAATTCTGTCAAAGCTAGATGCGGGCTAGCTAAACATACACAAAGACACATCTTTAAATGTAAAAATGATAAATAAAGATAAAGAAAAGTAAATAATAAGCTTTTGTTGGTCCAGCAAAGCAGAACATCATGTATTTTTATCCCAATTAGTTTCTAAAAAGGCTGTAGCATCAGAATGTAGCCTAGCTAGCATCTATCGTTTAGCCACAAGGTTATGATGTGTTGATTTATTCATTTACCAAAACGTGAATTAAAAATCCCACTTGCTGTTTTTTTAGTATGACTTTAACATTTAGAAAAGTTACACATTTATTTTAATCCATGTTCGTCCATCTTTAATTTGTTGCTCAATCACTGTAGTTGTGTTTTAAATGTTCCACTAACGTACTACACACTACACACTACACACTCACTGAGTACACTGTTTAGGGCAGCGGTCTGCAACCTGTGGTTCTGGGGCCTATTGTGGCCCTTTGTCTCTTATACAATGGCTCCCTATAGCTTTAAAAAAACTATTGAAATAAATAGTTATTTTTTAGTCTATTAATGATTAATGACAAATAAAACATGATATAACAATTTATTAACCTAAAATAAATCAGGTTGTACAATGACTCAGCACATTCCTACAACATCTACAGATCATCAACTTTCCTCCACCTGTGACTAACCTTAAGTTTTAAATCCCTGGTAAGAAACTAAACCAACATAAACACAGATTCATTTAACCACCAATGTACAGGTTAAATATGTATGTTTTATGTGTGGCAAGAAATGAGTAATTAGCATGTGTTGATCACATGATCATATATTATTATATTCATGTTACTTTTTGTAGACTTTCATATACATTAGCTCATAAAATTATTCAATATTATTTTAACTACATACAGGAGTGGATCTAGAAGAAATTCAATGGGGTGGTCAGAGGGGGGCCACATATAGCAGGGACAACCCACTGCTCCACAACGATTTTAATCCAGGCAAGATTAGATAAAATGGTTCCTTTGAGAGTAAAGGTTGCAGACCGCTGGTCTACTGTATACTATAGTATATACTGTCTACTATATACTATAGTATATACTGTCTACTATATACTATAGTATATACTGTCTACTATATACTATAGTATATACTGTCTACTGTATACTATAGTATATACTGTCTACTGTATACTATAGTATATACTGTCTACTGTATACTATAGTATATACTGTCTACTGTATACTATAGTATATACTGTCTACTGTATACTATAGTATATACTGTCTACTGTATACTATAGTATATACTGTCTACTATATACTATAGTATATACTGTCTACTATATACTATAGTATATACTGTCTACTGTATACTATAGTATATACTGTCTACTGTATACTATAGTATATACTGTCTACTATATACTATAGTATATAATGTCTACTATATACTATAGTATATACTGTATACTATAGTATATACTGTCTACTGTATACTATAGTGTATACTGTCTACTGTATACTATCGTATATACTGTCTACTGTATACTATCGTATATACTGTATACTATAGACTATAGTATATACTGTCTACTATAGACTATAGTATATACTGTATACTGTATACTATAGTATATACTGTCTACTATATACTATAGTATATACTGTCTACTATATACTATAGTATATACTGTCTACTATATACTATAGTATATACTGTATACTGTATACTATAGTATATACTGTCTACTATAGACTATAGTATATACTGTATACTGTATACTATAGTATATACTGTCTACTATAGACTATAATATATACTGTATACTATAGACTATAGTATATACTGTATACTGTATACTATAGTATATACTGTCTACTATAGACTATAGTATATACTGTATACTGTATACTATAGTATATACTGTCTACTATAGACTATAATATATACTGTATACTATAGACTATAGTATATACTGTATACTGTATACTATAGTATATACTGTCTACTATAGACTATAATATATACTGTATACTATAGACTATAGTATATACTGTATACTGTATACTATAGTATATACTGTATACTGTATACTATAGTATATACTGTCTACTGTATACTATAGTGTATACTGTCTACTGTATACTATAGTATATACTGTCTACTATAGACTATAGTATATACTGTCTACTATAGACTATAGTATATACTGTCTACTATAGACTATAGTATATACTGTCTACTATAGACTATAGTATATACTGTCTACTATAGACTATAGTATGATTAGGATGATGACGTTCCCACTGAAGTATATTTCCAAGTTTCCCAAGATGCATCAGGAACCTCCAGCGTTAAAAACCTAGTTCACACTGATGCTAAATATCTTTGTTGATTCTCCACTTTTATTTTGAAAGTTCTGAAAACATTTGAAGTGAGAAAGTGACCAAGTAGAATATCAACATGTGCTCATTTGATCCATAAAACTCACATAGATATATTTACATAGACCCTCCATTGGTCTACTGACTAAAAAAGATGCTTTTATTTTGATTATTTGATTTTTATCTTAAAGTCGGTTCCAGAATCATTTTACATTTTACATTCATGCATCATGGGACGGTTGAGTATGACTAGTGTGCCCACCGTGCATACTTAAAAACTGTCCCCATATAGTATACATCCTGGTATTTTATCCCATAATAATCTATTCATACTATCTAATGTGAACACACTATATACTCTATAGTATGAGTAGTATGCTAGTATGACATAATCAACACAGTCGTCTATCAGTGTCTGAATGTGTTTCCTGTTTCCTCTTCTTTCTTCTTCTCTCCTCTTAATTCAGGACAGACTTGTTGAGTGAAACTAGTTTCCGTGACTGATCAACATCAGCCTTTTTATTGACGACTGCTCAACTGTTCCACTTAGACCCTCTGTACTATTTTTCTATTCTTATCTTTTTCTCATCACTACATCTGGACTTCATCAAATAAATTAGAATAAAATCAATCTTATGATGAACTTCTATATTCTATATACACATATCTGGATGTTTTATATTGGTAAACATCACACTATGAACCTACTGTTGAATATTTAAAATGAAACACTGAAAACTTGTGTTTTTATGATAATGTTGTAAGAGCTACAGTAGTTTTAATGTTCCTGTGAATGTTTCCTTATGGTTCTCATCTGTACTGTGACTGAAACGTGTTTTTCTCTCCCTTTGAATTTCAGAGCAAATGTTAAAACTACCCCACCAGAGAAAAGGGAGCAGTACTTGTAGTTTGGGAGAGTCTTCTGGCGTTGCCATGGTTTAGATTCTGTGACAAACTGAGGAATTTCATACAACAACGTTCTGATTAGTGCATCATCACAACTTAGCGTTTATTGGATTTTATCAGGTGAAATATTTGGGGTGAACTTTGTCTGAAACTGTAACATGGACAGGTGTGTAAGGTGTATATACCACTGATATTTACTACATTATAATACTTTACTACAGTGCCTTATAACACACACACACACACACACACACACGCACACACACACACACACACACACACACACACACACACACACACACACACACACACACACACACACAGAGTGTATATGATTTTTGTCCTTATGAAGATGTTCTGTTTCATTCATTACTAAAGAATCCAGTGTTTATTATTATTATTATTATTATTATTAAGCTTCTCTAATATTTCCTCTCATGTCATGTATTGTTTTATTGTCACTGCTATATTTGACTTGATTCCGTTAGGATGAAGTAAATAGATGTTTAAACACGTGTGTCAGTGTGTCGTTCTTCTCTAAAGTTCTAATCTCACTAATTACACACGTTAGAATTCTTCTTCTGTTCCTCTACATTCTGACACTTTCACTGACTAAACGTTCACCAACAGGAAATGTTCTGTTTCATGATCAGAAAAAAGCACAGAACATTATTCATTCACATTATAATTATATACTGTAACTTTGTAACCCTGTAAGCACATGGTTCAAATAGAACCAGTGACCTCTTTGTTTTTGGTCCATGGTCATGTTTTATTCTTCTAGTTGATCCAACCTGTGGTTTGTTGGTCCAAGTTAAAATAATCAATAAATATAAAAAATATATAACAGAGTTCCCTCTGGGTGTGTGTGTTAGCACACCTTTAAAACTATTCTATTCTATTCTATTTTATTCTATTCTATTCTATTTTATTCTTCATGCTGCACCATCATCATTATCATTATCATCATCATCATCATCATCATCATCATCAGGATGAAGCTGATGCTCCACTCAGAGACAGAGGGTTTCATCATGTTTTCATTTCTATGATTTTTTACAATTATTATACATGTTTAAAGGCTGTAGTGATAAAGTATTTAATTATCAATGAAGTATTTCATTATCAGTGATAAAGTAATTAATTATCAATGATAAAGTAATTAATTATCAGTGATGAAGTAATTAATTATCAGTGATAAAGTATTTAATTATCAATGATAAATTAATTAATTATCAGTGATAAAGTAGTTAATTATCAATGATAAAGTAATTAATTATCAATGATAAAGTAATTAATTATCAGTGATAAAGTATTCAATTATCAATGATAAAGTAATTAATTATCAGTGATAAAGTATTTAATTATCAATGATGAAGTATTTAATTATCAATGATAAAATAATTAATTATCAATGATAAAGTAATTAATTATCAGTGATAAAGTAGTTAATTATCAATGATAAAGTAATTAATTATCAATGATAAAGTAATTAATTATCAGTGATAAAGTATTTAATTATCAATGATAAAGTAATTAATTATCAGTGATAAAGTATTTAATTATCAGTGATGAAGTAATTAATTATCAGTGATAAAGTAATTAATTATCAATGATAAAGTAATTAATTATCAGTGATAAAGTATTCAATTATCAATGATAAAGTAATTAATTATCAGTGATAAAGTATTTAATTATCAATGATGAAGTATTTAATTATCAATGACAAAATAATTAATTATCAATGATAAAGTAATTAATTATCAGTGATAAAGTAATTAATTTTCAGTGATAAAGTATTTAATTATCATTGAAAAAGTAATTAATTATCAGTGATAAAGTATTTAATTATCAGTGATGAAGTAATTAATTATCAATAATAAAGTAATTAATTATCAGTGATAAAGTATTTAATTATCAATGATGAAGTATTTAATTATCAGTGATAAAGTATTTAATTATCAATGATAAAGTCATTAATTATCAGTGATAAAGTCATTAATTATCAGTGATAAAGTATTTAATTATCAGTGATAAAGTATTTAATTATCAATGATGAAGTATTTAATTATCAGTGATAAAGTATTTAATTATAAATGATGAAGTATTTAATTATCAGTGATAAAATAATTAATTATCAATGATAAAGTATTTAATTATCAGTGATAAAGTATTTAATTATCAGTGATAAAGTAATTAATTATTAATGATAAAGTAATTAATTATCAGTGATAAAGTATTTAATTATCAAGTAATTAATTATCGGTGATAAAGTATTTAATTATCAATGATAAAGTAATTAATTATCAGTGATAAAGTAATTAATTATCAATGATAAAGTAATTAATTATCAGTGATAAAGTATTCAATTATCAATGATAAAGTAATTAATTATCAGTGATAAAGTATTTAATTATCAATGATAAAGTAATTAATTATCAGTGATAAAGTATTTAATTATCAAGTAATTAATTATCGGTGATAAAGTATTTAATTATCAATGATAAAGTAATTAATTATGGGTGATAAAGTAATTAATTATCAATGATAAAGTAATTAATTATCAGTGATAAAGTATTCAATTATCAATGATAAAGTAATTAATTATCAGTGATAAAGTATTTAATTATCAATGATGAAGTATTTAATTATCAGTGATAAAGTAATTATTTATCAGTGATAAAGTAATTAATTATCAGTGATAAAGTATTTAATTATCAATGATGAAGTATTTAATTATCAGTGATAAAGTATTTAACTATCAATGATAAAGTAATTAATTATCAGTGATAAAGTAATTAATTATCAGTGATAAAGTATTTAATTATCAGTGATAAATTATTTAATCATCAATGATAAAGTCATTAATTATCATTGATAAAGTAATTAGTTATCAGTGATAAATTATTTAACTATCAATGATAAAGTAATTAATTATCAGTGATAAAGTATTTAATTATCAGTGATAAAGTAATTAATTATCAGTGATAAAGTATTTAATTATCAATGATAAAGTCATTAATTATCAGTGATAAAGTATTTAATTATCAGTGATAAAGTAATTAATTATCAGTGATAAAGTATTTAATTATCAGTGATAAAGTAATTAATTATCAGTGATAAATTATTTAATCATCAATGATAAAGTCATTAATTATCAGTGATAAAGTAATTAATTATCAGTGATTAAGTAATTAATTATCAATGATAAAGTCATTAATTATCAGTGATTAAGTAATTAATTATTAACGATAAAGTCATTAATTATCAGTACAGGGTTGATGCTGAGCAAAGGAATCGTTCTCCAAACATCATGGTTGGGTCTGATAGCACCACCTACAGGTCAAAAAGTATTTATGTCAGAGTTTAAAGGTCACATGATTCACAAATAGAAACAAATTAAAGATAAGAACTCATTTAAAGAGACAAGGATAATAATAAAAACTTTACACTAAGGTAACTGAAGGGTTGCTGGTTCTATTCCCCTGTACATGTGACCCATGACTGTGACCAAGACACTTAAAACTAACAAGACTGTGTTTAAAAATAGATTCTAGTCCTGGTTAAAAGAAAATAGTTCATGTATTTACATGTTTTTTAACTTACTGTGTCATCTGTCTATGAATAAATTATTATTTAAATTTGGAAATGAGAGGTTGAAACATTTAGGAATTTTTATGATTTGAAGAATCTGTGGATAGCAAAAGTTTTTTGTTATATTTGCTAAAGCAGTCACTATGTAAGGACAGCTTTATATCAAACTAGTAGTTTGTGTGAAAAAACAGACTCAATGCTAACTCCTGCTAATATCTGCTAACCCTTTTAAATAACAGCATGCTAACCATGCTAACTCTTGCTAATATCGGCTCACTCTTTTCAACAGCAGCATGCTAACTCTTGCTAATATTTGCTAACCCTTTTAAACAGCAGCATGCTAACCATGCTAACTACTACTAATATCTGCTCACTCTTTTCAGCAGCAGCATGCTCACCATGCTAACTCTTGCTAATGTAACGTCCGAGTTATAGGGGCTCTCACTTGCTGTTGTAGACAAGAACACACTCTTGGAATGCCAGGACAGACGTCTCCGTTTATTTTCACCCACACAACACTACTTCTTCTTCCCGCGCCGACGCACGCCGATGACGTCACACATACACGGCGCATCAAAACAACACAGTACCAATTGCAGCGCTCACATGCGTCCCCCCTCAGGAAAAGAAATGTCCCCATTTCAAAAAACAACAGTGGGTACACCCCCCAGAACATAAACAACCCAAGGAGGGGAAAACAAGGCACCATGAACATGACAGAACCAACCTGAGAAAACACACAATGCCATTATGGAAAAAGAAGAAGAAGAGGAAAAAAAAAAAAAACCAGAACAATAAAAAAACAAAACACCCCTTTCACACCGAAACCACGGGAAATTACCTTTCTAAATAAAAACAATAAAATAAAACAAAATCATTCCAAGACATAGTCCCGGAAACGAGTAGGAACCCGTGACTGCCTCCCAGCCCGGGAGACTTTACCCAGAGCAGGCACAGGGGAACCAGGTGAAACACCAACCTGCCCCATGCCGCCACCCCCAGCAGAGCCAGGTAAAGGAACAGCACCCGGGCTGCCGTGGGGGGTAACCAACTCCTGCAGCACAGGGGACATAGAAGGGGCGTGACCAGATTCCGAAGAACCAGCCATAGGCACGGCAGCCGGCAGGCCATAGCGGCGGAGTCTATTATAATGAACAGTCTGGTGAGGAGGGTCCTCGGCAAAAGGGCTATTTATCCGATACGTGACCCCCACCATGCCATCCGTGTCCAAACGGGCCTGTACCAAGTAAGGACCCTTCCAATGCAGAGCAAGTTTGCGACGGCTCTCCGTGGGGTCGTTGAGCCACACCAGATCCCCCACTTCATAGGGCTTGTGCCTCATCCTGCTGTCATAAAAAGTCTTCTGTTTTAAGCTCGCCCCAAAGTTATTGTCCCGTGTCAGACCAAACGCTGTCTCCAAGCGCCTGAGGAGGGACTCCACAAACCCCTCCAGAGACACAGGCCCCGCGTAGAGCTGCCCCGAAGGACCCAACAGCACATCCACTGGAGTACGGGCCTCCCTGCCATGCGTGAGAAAATAAGGTGTGAACCCAGTGCTCGAGTGCACACTGGTGTTATAGGCAAAGGCCACCTCTGAAAGGAAACAGTCCCACTCCCCCTCACATGACAGAAGAGTCTTAGCGAGCTGATCAATTAGGGTCCTATTGAACCTCTCAACCATCCCATCAGACTTCGGATGATAAGGCGTGGTGTGGGTCTTCCTCACACCCAACTTGCAACATAAATGTTTCACGACCTCCGACTCGAATTGCCTGCCCATGTCAGTGTGCAATGTTTCCATAACCCCATGTTCCAGGACATAATCCTTAAAGAGACATTCAGCGACAGTGGCCGCTCTCCGATCAGAAATAGCGTAAAGGTTGACAAATTTGGAGAAATAGTCCTCAACGACCAAAACATAGCGGTTACCACCGGATGTCACAGGTAACTCCCGGATGTCAGCAGCAACACGCTGGAACGGTCTCTCAGACTGCGAAGTCCTCATGGGGCCTTGATGATTTGGCACCGGGGACTTTCTCCTCTGACAGGCATAACACTGTTCACACCATGCAAGTATGTCCGTGTGAATGTAGGGCCAATAACACACAGCTCTTGCACGCGCCAAAACACGTTCATGAGCCGTGAGAGGGGTGCCATGAAGAAGTTGCAGGACCTCAGGGACCAAGGTGGAAGGGACCACTACCTGGGTGGCCAAGCCAGCCTCAGAAAGATAAACAGTTCTGTACAGGAGACCATCAACCAACTTCAACCGTGGAAACTCGTGCCACAGTTTCTTCAAACCCCGGCTCGCACCTCTCAGCCTCCACCGAGGGGGTCTCAGATCCTCCTCCAGCCAGGCCAAAACTTGGCCAACGTCCGCATCTTGTCGTTGGAGTTCTCTCAAAATGGAGCCATCATGTGACAGGGCGTACACCAAGGCTTGATCCTGATCAACAGCACAACTAACGGGAGATGGTGTCGAATCCGAGGCAGAATCGGGTTGGGGAGACTCAACCGAACACACAACGGCTGAGTCACTGTCCATGGTTGTTTGTGTGCTGGTGCTTCTGAGAGTGGTGGAGGCACACGGGGCACCATCGTCCAGCACCCCCTCATCGACACCGTGTCTGCGTGACAGAGCATCAGCATTGGTATGTTGGGCCCCCTTTTTGTGCACAATCACCCAATCATAGGGGTCCAGCTCCAGGGCCCAGCGACTTCTACGCCCCGTCCTGTCATTATCAATAACGAGTTTCCGAAGACCCATTAAGGGCTGATGATCTGTGACAATAGTGAACTGATGAAGTCCCAAATAATGTCTAAAACTTCGGACAGCCCACACAATCGCCCACAGCTCTCTATCGAATGTGGACCACCGGCGTTCAGCCGTTGTGAGAGATTGACTAGCGTAAGCCACCACCCTCTCCTGACCGTCAGAGTCTTGCGCCAGCACAGCACCAACTGCTACTTGAGATGCATCAGTGTGCAGTTTGAAAGGCTTAGCAAAGTCAGGGTGACAGACGACCGGTTCTGCACAGAGAGCGTCTCTAAGGAACTCAAATGCCATCTGGCAGTCCCCCGTCCACTGGAATGGGACATTCTTCGCAGTGAGGTGACTGAGAGGAGCGGCACGTTGAGCAAAACCTTTGACAAATCTCCGATAATAGGAGCAGAGACCCAGAAACGCACGCACTTCTGTTGCCGACTGGGGTACCGGCCAGGTCATAACCTTGAGTGTGTTTCGAGGGTCCGCCTCGGCTGAGATGACATGACCCAGGAAGACAACACTGTCGCAAGCAAGATGGCACTTCCTGGCATTTAGTCTTAGTCCAGCTTCCCCAATGCGGCCGAAAACCTGCCCCAGGGCCCCCAGATGATCCTCAAATGTTTTGCTGTACACCAGAATGTCGTCGAGATAAACCATGCAGATGTGCCATGGCAGCCCCTTCAATACTAACTCCATAACCCGCTGGAACGTCGCAGGCGCATTGGTGAGACCCATGGGCATTGACCTGAATTGGTAAAGGCCCTGGCCAGTGGTAAACGCAGTCTTGAATCTATCCTGCTCCGCCACTTCCACCTGCCAGTAACCGTCAGAAAAATCTAGTGTGCTGAACCAGGCGGTCCCCGCCAGGGCGTCCAGTGTGTCATCCACCCGCGGCAGCGGATGAGAGTCTTTAATTGTCACAGCATTCAGGCCCCTGTAGTCCACACAGAACCGCCATGCGTTGTTCTTTTTCCTCACCAGCACCACAGGGGAAGACCACGGACTACAGCTCTCCTCAATGACGCCGTCCTCCAGAAGACGCTGGACCTGCCTCTCAATCTCCTTTTTTTTCTCTGGGGATGTTCTATAAGCTCGTCGTCTAACTGGCTGGTTGTCACCTGTGTTGATGTGATGCTTAATCAAATCAGTCCCAATAGCGTCATTCCTACCAGGGAGGAACACGCCCCGATGCATCTCCAGCAAGGACCGCAGCTGCTGCCTCTGCCCATCTGTTGCAGCAGAGTCAGATAAATCTGGTAGAGGATCAGTTACACAATGAGAACCAACAAGCTCCGTGGAGGCTGTTATGGTCATTTTTATATTCATCATCATATCCTCAAATGTATGTTCATGTGTACAATTTGTCATGTTTTAATACATGACGACTCCATTAATCTTTACACTTTTGAACAGCTGAATCATGATTAAACAGTACAGATCGTATTATTCTCAGTGCAGCACAGTCTCTGCCAAGGCCAGAATCTCTGCTCACATGCAGACATACACTGACGTACACACTTATCAAGACAGATAAAGACTGGAGCCAAACCTTCTCATAACATCTTCATCATCCTCCAACATTGCCACTATGGGCATCTGACTCCCTCCCTTTTGTCTCTCACTGTTGGGACCTTTTCTTATCTGTATAAAAAGCTTAAGCTTTGAAACTGTTGGAGCGGGGCGCGGCACTTCCTTCGGACGTCCGCCTGGACGGACGCTAATTTTGTTTCATTTTGTTCCATCTTGTACCTTTTTTCTTAGTTTAGAATAAACATTTTTTATATAAAATCATCAATGCTTCTCCTGGATTCCATCATTCAACCAGAGCAATAAATCATGTCTCCAAATAAGGTCAACCGTAAATTCAGCCGTAACAATTGGCGTCACGAACAGGATCCATCTTCTGCTCTGTGGGGCGTCGACCGTGGACCAGCACTGGGTCGACACATTTGAAGCCCCGGGGCTGGCCCGCGGTGGTCCGCCCTCGGACAGAGACTGGAGCACGAACCATCGGTTGAACCTCAAACACCAATTCGGACTAAGGTAAAGCTGCCTTCATAAACATATATGTATAAATTTTCATTTACATATATATTTGCTCTGTGTTGATTTTTTTTGGAACCAGTCAAGCATTGTATTGATTTTCAGCTTTGAGCTTTGATTTTGATCCTCAGCTGTTCTGTGTTTTGACGCAGTGAATAGCCATGAGAAGGGCTCAAATGGTTGCTTTTTAATGCTGTAGGTTCTCTCTGGTTTTCTTCGGGCTCGGATATTTTGTTTAGGCATAAAATACGGCTGGTCATTATTTACTTTGGTTTCGTTCGGACACCCACAGACAGCCTGTGAGGTCCTGACCATAGATAGACGGGCAACAAGGTTTCCAAAACATCCCAGCGGTGCCATGATCTGAGTTCACCTCTGTACCGAAAGCAAAATAGATTAAAACCCCGAATCTAACCTAAATTGTGTTTCTGTGAATCAAACAGATGAACAACCCAATAAACAAATAATATATGCATACGCATATACAATCTTGGTATGATGTGAACTCAGATCATGCTTTCAGGCGAGTTTTACTTTTTTTTTTTTTATCTTTGTTTTTATTTTGTTTAAACGTGGAATCAGATTTCTCCCTTTGGCTTGGCTTTAATGCTTTCATTTGGACGAGTGTCAGCTTTTGAGAAAGGGAGAGAAAGACAGAGAGCCAAACACACACACACGTCGCTGCTGTGTTTTTCTTTTTTTTTGGACGTGTGAACACACACACACACACACACACACAAACACACACACACACACACACACACACACACACACACACACACACACAGAGAGAGAGGGAAGCGCGCGCACGCACACGCACAGGCACGCGCACGCAAAGAGAGAGAGAGAACCACACCCATGAGCAACACACACTCAAACAAGAGAGAGGTGGCGCCCCTCACTGGCCAGTTTAGTGCACTACACACTTGTGACACAACATTGTGATTTCTCACTTCTCCCCTGCCGATAGAATAGTGCCATTACACACAGACACTATTTTTATTTTTATTTTAAATTTTATTTTGATTTCATGTTTGATGGGTTAGCAACACACACTCAAACACACACACACAGATGAATACAGTATTTCATTTTATTTTATTTTAATATTACTGTTACCATCATTATCATTTTTTTATTATTTAAATTGTTAGTTTCTGTTGGCTTTGTGGTTGCCCCCCTGAAGAAACGACATCTTCAATGAAAGAATGAAATCACCTTCAACTCTTACGCTAATGGAATGTCAACATCATTCAAAGGACCAAGCATCAGAAGGAAATGGACAATCAAAGGTGTGTGACCTTTCAGGACTCAAGGACTCAACTCCCATTCAGCAAAGCAATGCTGAAATAACTCGCTCAGTCCCAAGTCAACTCTTCATCGTCTATGAATGGGCCGCATGCCAATGCCCCATCATCAAAGACTGAGAACCTGTGGGCGTCGGAGTGGACACTCCCCCCACCAATGAGTTGCGAGTTAAACGCCACGACTACTGCCTGAATGATGGGCAGCAACTGCAGACTGGTCACACGTCTGATGGAATATCTTCACCAAAAAAAAGACACTGTTTCAAAAGCCACAAGGATACCAAGCCACAAGAAGTCCACCACAGCCTTTGGTGGTAGTGCTAAATCACTTTAGCCTTGAACTTTGGCATGGAGGGGGACAACTAGCAAATAGCCAACAAGCTTCTCCTTCGCACAATACTAACCCCTCTATCTTCTGACTGTGCACTAGATTATTTTGTTTTCATTTATTCTCTCACACGCAGACAGACCAGACATACAGTCACACACCCACATTCATAACTATGAGAACTTCACACAGAACCCTTCTGTTTGCCACATGAGATCAAGTGTGCCCATCATTTATCTTTGCTTTTATTCATTATGTTGCTCATTTATTTACACTGCTGTTGCCTTTATGAGAAAAGAACAAACAAAGGGGAAGAAAATAGTGTTACTGATAAGGTTGTTTTTGTTTGCTTTTCTTTCATTTATTTTCTTGATTGAGGGGAGGCCCCCACAATGCAAGATATGGTTACATCAGCTGAAGAAAGAGCCCTCTGTTGCCTCAGCTTTTGGAGCTGAAGTTTTAATTTTTATTGGCCATGATTTTTTTTGAGCTCACACGTTTTTCTCCTTTGTTATTTCTGAACGATTCTTCTTTTTCTCTTTTGTTTTTACTCAATTTCAGGAAAATTGAGACAGAGATTGAGGACTGCAGCCTCAACGAAGTTTAAATTTTGACATTTTTTGACCGATACCCTCGTAAACAATCTGTACCTTACCCTTTTTGAAGCTGCTTGCGACAGACAGCCTAGTTCAACATTCATTGTTTTCATTTTGCGCGCCTCCCCCTTACCGCGTCGGACTGTCTGGCCGGCCCAAAGCCACTCGACAGCATGGGGGGGGGTACCAAATTTTTCCTGAGAAAAAAAATGTCCCATTAGTTGCTATGAGTACATAGGCAATTACTTTTCAAACAAGAAGTCCTGGTTTAATGTGCAGAAAAAGGATACACCTTGCTAGGGAAAGCACTCTTCGGGGGATAGTGGTCCACCTGATTTGATACATGCTTGGTAACCGAATACCGTTCTGAACAAATTTCTACGTTCCCTTAGAGTGAGGGTTATTAGAGGTTGCGTGCTCCGTTCAATCTTAGAGGTGCCCAATAAAGTCCTGACAGTTGAGTTTCCCCCAGGTTTGGTACCGGGGTTGAGTTTGTTTCCCTCAGGTTGCAGACCGAGGTTGAGTTATTCCCAAGCTCTTATTTTTCAAGAGTGTAGGTTGAGTTTCCTGCCGATTCAGAGGTTTTTTTCTTAGACTTCTGGAGTTTATGGTGGTTGAGTTATTCCCAAACTCTTATTCTTCAAGAGCGGTGGTTGAGTTTCCTGCTGATTCAGAGATTCTTTTTTACATTTCTGGAGATGGACAGCGGTTGAGTTTCCCCCAGGTTGGGTACCGGGGTTGAGTTTGGTTATTGTGCACGGCTGTGCGATTGCTGCCTGATCAGCAGCTAGTAGACTGTCAGTACTGCAAGGGACAATACTCTAAGTGTAGACTCCGCCAAGGCGGAAGTAAAAAGGAGCGTACCTCTTAGTAATCAGACGATACCAGTAAAAAGCAATTAATTAACACTAAAAGGTTGCCAAGCATGAGGGGGCAATAAGAGCTCATTGACCCCGAGAGAGGAGGTGGACTGGCTATCGCCATTGGTGGGTTAGATGAGACCTATATTCTACTTAGACACTATGCAACAAAACCTTGTGAATGAATGGACGTGAAAATTGAGGCATGAACGTGTGCGGTGCATGAATGACTGAATGATGACACGTTACGTATGCCTGAGAGAACCGTGTTGTGAGTGCGAATGTGCCGTGGACGTGTCATTGAGTGATTGACCGATGAATGGCTGTTTGACTACACATGTTCCTCTGTTTCACCTTCTTTTCCTCCTGGGTTCTGATGCACTTGATCTTCTCCCTGTTTTTGCCAATTATGTAGTGGGGTGTTCAGAAAACACTGCTGCTTGTTAAAAATTAAGGTTTTAGGCCTTGGGCCTTCTAAAAAGTTACCAGGTTTTAAAGGTTTTTTTCTGGGTGTTTAAAAACACCAAACGACGTTTTTATATATGATACCACTTTCAGTGGAATGACTGGCTTTGACCTTGACTGACCTTACTGTTTATGTTCAGTGTCCATGTTTTTTGTTGTTATATGTGTATACTCGTTGTGGTGTGCACTTGTCTACGTCTTCGTCTTAGTTGTTGTTATTATGTAGCTTTTTCCAAAATACAGGTCGCTGTAAGGAGACGAATCAGATCCAACTAAAGAAAAGAGATATTTTAAATTATCCAGTTAAGTCTTAATGGTTTCCTCTCTTTCTGTTTCTGAGTGTTTCCTAACAGAATGCCACCGCCTTCTCGACTCCGATCCTTCCTCTTCGCCGCCATGCCTGGTCACTGCTTCTTATGATGAAGGATGAGAATTAAAGGGAAGTATTGTCCATAACTGTAACTGGGAAGCAAAGGGGAAATAGATTGAAATAGACACGTGACAATATGACATATTGTGGATGTTCTAACATAATATCTATTCCAGAGACTACAGCGACTTCCAATCCAACTGCAAAAGTGGGGACAGATCTTCAAATTTCCAAAAGGAGCGTACAGTTGACCCTGGCTTTGACCTTTATGGCTGAGGAGAAGGAGGTCGAGGAGGTTGGAGGGCACAAAGGCAGGCGGACACAAGAGAGAGGAAAACGGAGACACATCCAAAATGATCAGATAAGTGATTTTCCAATGATATTTATCATATGGTTTTAAGAATCCAAATGTATTCTTATGTAAAAAAAGGGAAGGGAGGGGCCAACGTCCCTCTGATTTTTGATTTATATTTTATCATAGGAAAATAATATACCCCAAAACCCTCCAACCATTTTCTTCTTGTTCCAACAGCACTTAGAGTGCAAGACCATAAAACACCTTCACTGGGTTTAGACACTTTTAAGGGAAAAATTAAGTGTTCTCAACATTGGGTTGGTGGCCCAATCTGGGTCGCCTGAGATTTAAAAAGGGTCCTCCTGAAATTCTTGATTATTGATTGAAATAAGAGATAGTTTAAAGTTAAGTAACTTCCAAGCATTTAAGGAAGCTCTCCAAACCGTGCTGGGGCTCGTCACCCCTACGAATGGGATAAATACAGAGAGCAAAAGACAATATGATTGTTCGACTCAACTTAACTTTAATTCTGTCTAACCTTAAAGGGCCAATAATCTCGCTGAACTCTGGTTCAGACACAGAATAGGAGACACTTTTGCCACCAATTGACCTTCAAAATTAAGTAAATTACATCTCAAATAATAATTATGAGGGAAAATAATGAAATAAATGACAAATTCAGCTCTATAAAAGAATTAGGCTATGTAATTAAGTGTGGAGTGTTAACATTATTCGGAATAAATAAAGGATAGAATAAGATTTCTCCTTCACAAATAAGAGATAGCAACGAAAAATGAAACAAACAATTTAAATAAATAAATAACATTATTTATTTATTTGGTTAAACTCATTTAGCTTTCTCACATCTCCATGTCTCCCAATTGTATGTATTCATCTTGAGAAGACATGTAATCACACTCCACACTTCTCCGTCTGACTTGCATGTCCTTCTCCGTCCGACTTGCATGTCCTTGTAAACAGTGGTTCTCAAATTGTTGCTTCTCACCAGGTAAGTAGACGTACCACAGATAATCACTGCAACTCCAGCTATGCTTCTTCTTACTCCAGGAAAAGAAAATCAAATTAATACTTCCTGCTTTTCTTTCAGCCTCATATTTTCCCACTCGCGTGCGAATGGGCTACAGAGCTAGCATGGCTAAAAGCTCACTAACCCACACCTAACCATTGTGTGATTGTGCAGCAGCACCTTTTAGGATCTGAAAAGCTCTCAGATCCTGACCTCTGACCTGTCTCTGCCTTCCTGGCCATACTAACTATTCATTTAGTTAGTTAACTAAACCTAACACCCCTAAACTTTTATTTTATTTTATTTTATTTTATTTTATTTTATTTTATTTTATTTTATTTTTTATTTTATTTTATTTTATTTTATTTTATTTTATTTTTTATTTTATTTTATTTTATTTTATTTTATTTTATTTTGGGTGAGTGTTTTTCCCCCCCACCCCTTTTTTTTCTGTCCAGGTACCAGCTAAAGCCTACCAGGTACCAGGTACCAGCTAAAGCCTCAGTAGTGGGATCGCGCATGTGTTCAGGTACCAGCCAATCCCAAGAGTTCTGTTTTGGTGTTTTTCACCCCCTTCTGTTCAGGTACCAGCCGATACCAAGAGAGGTTGCCAGGTGTGTGGAGACTACCCTTCCTCAGACAACAACCAATCATCTACAACGCCGACCGAAATGAACGACCCACACGGCAGTGAAGGTCGCAGAGCGGGCAACATGGATCCAAGATGATTGCCGACACCAGCTGATGCTGAGACGGAGGCTGACCGAACAATGAAGGGGGAACCGACAAGGCCACTGAGACACACACAAGAAAACGCTCTAGAACAAGGGCCTAGCTTTGTTTATAAGCCACACCAAATGCTCATAGCTAGGTTGAGGGAGGACAACCTCACACCTAGCTGCAGGAATACGGTCATAAACCCTTCTGCTACGATTGAGGAAAATACTCAAGGTTCTTCACTCATGATGCTATTGGTTACCCCAGTTACCACTGAACTCAGCCGCTGAAGACGAGTGATGTCCTTGATGCAAATGATGATTTTTGCTTATCTAGATGCAATAAAGGATGATTTTTGATGATTCATGCCATTGATAATAATGATGAAGTTTTTTTTTAGGTTTATTTCCACATTTTTCTTGATATATCTATATCCGTGCCTCACAAAAGAAGAATATATCCAATGTATGACAATAACGATGCTAATGGTTAACCCTGACAGACAGCAAAGGTGGAATATAATAATTTTGTTTCTTGATTTGGTCGTTGAGGCGACCAAAAGTGGGGAATGTTATGGTCATTTTTATATTCATCATCATATCCTCAAATGTATGTTCATGTGTACAATTTGTCATGTTTTAATACATGACGACTCCATTAATCTTTACACTTTTGAACAGCTGAATCATGATTAAACAGTACAGATCGTATTATTCTCAGTGCAGCACAGTCTCTGCCAAGGCCAGAATCTCTGCTCACATGCAGACATACACTGACGTACACACTTATCAAGACAGATAAAGACTGGAGCCAAACCTTCTCATAACATCTTCATCATCCTCCAACATTGCCACTATGGGCATCTGACTCCCTCCCTTTTGTCTCTCACTGTTGGGACCTTTTCTTATCTGTATAAAAAGCTTAAGCTTTGAAACTGTTGGAGCGGGGCGCGGCACTTCCTTCGGACGTCCGCCTGGACGGACGCTAATTTTGTTTCATTTTGTTCCATCTTGTACCTTTTTTCTTAGTTTAGAATAAACATTTTTTATATAAAATCATCAATGCTTCTCCTGGATTCCATCATTCAACCAGAGCAATAAATCATGTCTCCAAATAAGGTCAACCGTAAATTCAGCCGTAACAAGGCAAATATGTCACACTCGTTAACATGGTGTAACACCCCTAAATGCGAGCCAGGATGCAGAGCCAGTTCATGGTCAGTAGGATTCAACAGCCGCGCGACAGTGTGCCCATTATTAACCGGCGCCACCGTACGTGCAACCACCAGACCCACACTGTCCCGAAGCTCAGGCTCCAAATAGCCCAAGTAAGAGGCAATGGGAGGCTCCACATATTTAGAAGACTCCACTTGCACAGGCACAATCATCTCACTGAAAGGTGGAATGATAACATCAGCAGACACAGAAATGTTACAACACATAGGAATGAAGTCCACAGACAACATAAGAGAAACATCAGTGTCACTGAGGCGGAGGAAACCCCGACCCACATCTAAAATAGCATGAGTTTGTAGCAAAAAGTCAAAGCCTAACAGGACAGTCTGTGTGGATCCCCGCACAACATGAACAACCTGCTCATAAAATTTCCCCCCTAACTGTATAGAGAGAGTCACAGTCCCCAAAGTGTCCAGTAAATTTCCATTAACAGCCCGACCAAATGTGTACTGAGTCTGTAACACACGTTTACGGAGTGATGGGACAGACATCTTAAATTCCTCAGAAATCAATGAAACAGTAGACCCAGAGTCAATCAGCATAGTAACATCCATACCTTCCACCAAACCTTTAACGTATGCTGTAACTTTGGACTCGCTCACCATACATGAGTTCATCACTGGATCCGGAGCCGAAACAGTTGAACACTCAGGTTGACCCTGCGGCGAAGCAGCTGGTATCCGGGCCTCAATGCCAGCTACTGGAAGTTTCCCCTCTCCGGCCGGTGCAGGGAAAGAGATGGAGTGCGCCGAGAAGGAGACGAGAACCTCACCTCCCGTCTCGGCTGTCGTGTCTCGGAAGGAAGGGGTGCTCCTGAGCTTCGATCTTCCGTCCGTCGTGGCGAGAAGCCAGCGGCGGCGTCCCGGTGCATCTGCTCCTGAGGCGACCATTCATTGGTCCTGTATCCACTCCGATATCCGCGTTGTGGAGAACGACCCCTTGGCTGATCATCCCTCTGGAAATCTCTGTCAACAGACCTGCAACCAACTCTGCCACAGTCAGTGACAGACGGGCCGCCAGTCCCTGCGTGTCCATGGATCGCCCAGGGAGGATGGACCACGACCACCACGCTCATCCTCACATCGCTGTGCCTTCAGGCCTCTCACCTCCATCTGCAAGCTGTCCATCTTGGATGTGAGTTTTTCAACGGCATCGAAGAGCTTCTCGGCACCACCAGAATTAGCGCCCACAACACCATCCAGAGAGGAAACCACAGCAACATGAGATGGAGGAAAAGGTGCAGCAGTTACGGTCGCCTTCAGGGACAACCTCACCCACTCACAGCGACCAGCTATTATCAGTGCCTCCTCCATGTCCGTCGCTCCCTGCTCATGGCATTTAGCTTGGAGAGCAGGATCAAGTCCGGCAAGAAAACGTCTGAATTTCTCACCATTCAGTGCGGCTTTGTCATAGTCTGGAAATGCCTCCATCACAAGCCTGGAGATGTCAGCAGCATAGACCTCCAAACTTTCATCCACCTGGCGAGGTCTTGCAGATACACACGTCTGAAAGTATAACAGGAACTGCTTCTGTCCAAAACCCTCCTTTAATCTCTCTTTCATCCGTTCAAAGTCACACTGTACATCCGGGGGAAAGCTATCCCACAACAGAAAAGCCGCTCCATCCAGTCTGGTTGGCAGAAGACTCACCAAATTAGCATGAAAAGCACCGCGGCCTGCACGTCCCGTCTGGGCGCGCACAGCGGCTTCAAACTGCTTAATCCACGTGCTGAATGGCTTCTGACCGTCCCCACGAAATGGCGACGGGAGCTCCACTTTGACACTACTCCCGCCAGCAGCCCATGAAGCAGTAGGTTTGGAATAATCCTCATCCATGTCACAGTCCACCGTTTCGGGCATCCGCGTCGAAAACACGTTGTTACCCGGGCAAACACGAGCACTGCTAGCCAGAAAAAAAAATCCGACTAGAAAGTCCAGCAATTGTCCACAAAATAAACAGTCAAAGCCAGCACACTCTCCAGTTACCGCTGCCACCAATGTAACGTCCGAGTTATAGGGGCTCTCACTTGCTGTTGTAGACAAGAACACACTCTTGGAACGCCAGGACAGACGTCTCCGTTTATTTTCACCCACACAACACTACTTCTTCTTCCCGCGCCGACGACGTCACACATACACGGCGCATCAAAACAACACAGTACCAATTGCAGCGCTCACACTAATATCTCACCCTTTTAAACAGCAGCATGCTAACCATGCTAACTACTGCTAATATCTGCTCACTCTTTTCAACAGCAGCATGCTAACCATGCTAACTACTGGGACAGCTGCTGTAAACAAGCTGTGCTAGCATCTTCCAATAACCGCTAACATTTGCTAGCATCTTCCAACACCCACTAAAACCTGCTAGCATCTCCCAACACTTGTTAACTGCTAACAGCTACTAACATCTGCTAACACCTGATAACTCATGCTAACACTGGCTAGCACCCGTTAACAGCTGCAAACACCCGTTATCAATCGTCTAGTGTGAAATAGCGGTCAGTGTACACACACACACACACACACACACACACACACACACACATGCTGCCCGTTAACTGACTCTAGGAAGACTCAATAACTCACCAAACCCAGCATGTTGCTGGGTTTGGTGATGCTCACACCTGCCCTTTGTCTTACCATCAGGGTGTCGATACAGCGACCCCCCAAAGCAACACAAAGGAACAATGGAATGTCACACTTATCATGTGATACAATCAAGTCTCAGAACTGTGACCTAATTATGAAGGTAGATATGTTGCAAAATGTGAAAGTTTAATTTAAGTTTAACGTCACAAATGATGGGAAAAACAGTTATAAACTGATTTTTACACATAAAATTACAGCTGCAAACTTGTAATCCAACATTTATTCACGTTTTTTAATTACTTGTATAAATGATGGTTTACAACCACAACTCCCTGGTTATAACGTCTCTAATCTACCGCTACACAAACAAATCTGTGTGAATCTGAGCTGCTTGAGTTTTGCAACACATTTTGTGAGACGTCTGTAACAAAACTGATTCATGCTCATAGAAATAGCCCCTCCCCTTCCCGCTCCCCCATGTGTGGGATTGACCAATCAGAAGCGAGGATTTGGAGACAGATTGCTGTCTTTTTAGCGCAGCAGCCAGTGATATGACCAAAACATCATTTTTCTTCACTGTAAAGGAAGGATGCTGAAATTTACCTCCACAGATTGTTAGAAAAAGGTTGTTAGTCATTTATGAACAAAAAGAGTCATGGAGAGTGATTGTCTTTGTTTTAAATACATTAACCGCTTAGCCACTGCATCAGCTGTCAGCTCTCAAGCCTCATCTCCACATAGCTGTAAGGCAGGAGGAGGAGCCAGGAGGAGGCCACACCCTCACCCAAAAGCACGTTGCTGCTCTGCCTCTGTTTCCATAGCATGTTTTTATGTGTTTGTACATGCTCAGTCAGTTCCCCAAGATAAAAAACATTTACAGCAGCTCTCTACACTGCCTTTGGACGTAACTGTGCTATGCTAAATGCTATACGTATGTTCACAGTGCATTAGTGAATTGATATCATGTGACCGCTGCTGCTACGTTCTTTAGCTAGTGGGCGGGATAACACTACAGTGAGGATGACAGCGCTAAAGACGATAAAGAAGCTTTGTTTTGAGGAAAAACAACATCTTTTAAAAGATGGAGACCAACACCTGAGCTACCAGACCTTCAGCATAGATAAGGTCAGAACATTGTTGGTTCTTTCTACAGTGAATGGAACAAAAGGAAGGATTGACTTTGTGGATGCTCCTCACTGAGGATGTTCTGAGTTGTTGTTGTTGTCATTTTCTCCATGTTTCTGTGTTTCCAACACAAACAACAGATGTGCTGTCGTGTCATGAGATATATGTTGTTGGAGAGTATGGAGGCTATAGTAAATAATGTTTATGTGTATTTAATGGTGTTTATGATGTTGATTTGTTAGATGATAAATACTTGTTCATGTGGATCTTATTGGGTTTTTTCTTTACTATTATGAATTTTATATTTTTATAAGTGCATTGAGATGATTTTGTTGGAAATTGCTTTATACAAATAAAGTTGAATTGAATTAACACTTGCCAGCAGAAACATATGGAAATGTCATTGGTGTTGACACTGGTGGTCTCGATTTGGAACGTCCTGCCTACTCAACGCTAGTGCTCGTCACTGATGACAAGCAACGTAAAATGAACAGTAAATGTGCAATGTGTTGACTTGTATATGAACTGTAAGTATATTAAATAAACAAATGTGCTTCATATACACATTTATGTTTTAATTTAGGCTGTATTATTATTATTATTATTATATTATTAGCTGCGCTAGCCTAGCACAGCCACATCGCGTAACAAGCCGATTATCATGATGACAGGCCTCTATAGACATATAAACACATACATAAGTCTACCTTAAAGAAAATGTATAAATCCAAGCTTTGGTAAGTCCTCATCTTCTCCAGTGTGTAGACGCCAGGGCTGTTAATGAGCTACTCATAAATATCAGACCATTGAAGATCTGGTCATGTTGTTGGGTCGTTTTTCCATGAACCTTGAGGTGTTTGGTACGGACATGATTCTAAACCAACCAGATGTAACTTCCCTTCATATCAGTGCTTGGCCTTTGGCTCTAATCTGCTGAAATATTCATACAACATTGAGCAAAACCTTCGTGTTGTCCGCTGTAAATAGTGTAAATAGAGGTTGTCAGGCAAATGTAAACGCCTCTAAAAATGGCAAAGGGCGTTGCTAAGGCAAATGTCCCATATGATGATGTCACCGCGAAAAGGTGTATAAAAGAAAGCTAACAACATTAGCCTATGGATCAGGTTTATTTGGGTTAGCAATAGCTTAATGTTTTTAGTCAAATATCTGGGGTTGTTTCTAAAATATGATTAAATGTTTTTCTCTCTCATTAAAGGATCTTCATCAGTCCAAGAAATGTGAACAAACTATACTTTATGGGAATATTTTTAAATCCATAATTTTCTAGTCTATAGCTTATGATTTTTATAATTTTCTTAATGATTTTTAAACTGTTGCACTTTGTAATCCTGTAAGCACATGGTTCAAATAGAACCAGTGACCTCTTTGTTTTTGGTCCATGGTCATGTTTTATTCTTCTAGTTGATCCAACCTGTGGTTTGTTGGTCCAAGTTAAAATAATCATTAAATATAAAAAATATATAACAGAGTTCCCTCTGGGTGTGTGTGTTAGCACACCTTTAAAACTATTCTATTCTATTCTATTCTATAGCTATAGGAGAACATGCTGCACCAACAGAGGGCGTGAGAGACCTTCAGTAGTAGACAAGTCATCATCATCATTATCATCTTACAATTTGGCTAAAACCTTTGAAAATTTTTGAAAAAGCTCCCATTTGCACAAACAAACTCCGATTCATGTAAATCATTTGTTAAATTCTCGGCCCTAAACCAATGTGGAAATACGGACATTGGCGCATTAGCGCCCCCTAAAGAGTGAAGACAATTTAATATGGGGGAAAAAAATCAAAAATGTTTGGAATTTTTCACAAACTTCTGTTTTGGCCTCTCCATCAAAAAGTCAATGAGACACATGTTTTATTTTTTATCGTGTTATTTTATATCGAGATTCTCTCCATTTTGTTTTAATAGGAAATTGGACAAATCTTGAAAATCATCAGCTTAAACTTTAACACACTCCTCCTGGAGCTACTATTACTACTATTACTATTACTACTACGACTACTATTACTACGACTACTATTACTACTATTACTATTACTATTACTACTACTATTACTACTATTACTATTACTATTACTACTATTACTATACTATACGATTAGACTATTACTATAATGACGAGACTATTACTATTACTACTATACTATACTATTACTATATACTAGTAACGAATATATACTATTACTATTACTATATTACTACTCTATTACTATAATATACTAATTACTTACTATTACGTACTATTACTATTACTATTACTACTACTATTATTATACTATTATATTACTACTATACTATTACTATTACTTACTACTATTACTATTACTATTACTACTATTACTATTACTATTACTATGACTACTATTACTATTACTATTACGATTACTATTACTATTACTACTATTACTATTACTACTACTACTACTATTACTACTACTATTACTACTATTACTATTA